>NW_026970080.1:300000-512854 GCF_028390025.1 Pseudophryne corroboree | reverse complement strand
CATCTCAGGGATTCATTTTGGGATGGTAACTAAAGTTTAAAGCAGAAATAGGGGCACTTTTAAAATTTTCATTTTTGACCAAAATCGATGGGTCCGGGGCTTAGGGAATTTCTCATATGCCCCAAAAACCGTTGAAGCTCCTGTTCAAAAATCATGCTCCGAAATCAACTTTTTTCATCTCAGGGATTCATTTTGGGATGTTAACTAAAGTTTAAAGCAGAAATAGGGGCACTTTTAAAATTTTCATTTTGACCAAAATCGATGGGTCCGGGGCTTAGGGAATTTCTCATATGCCACAAAACCGTTGAAGCTCCTGTTCAAAAATCATGCTCCGAAATCAACTTTTTTATCTCAGGGATTCATTTTGGGATGTTAACTAAAGTTTAAAGCAGAAATAGGGGCACTTTTAAAATTTTCATTTTTGACCAAATTCGATGGGTCCGGGGCTTAGGGAATTGCTCATATGCCCCAAAACCGTTGAAGCTCCTGTTCAAAAATTCATGCTCCGAAATCAACTTTTTTCATCTCAGGGATTCATTTTGGGATGGTAACTAAAGTTTAAAGCAGAAATAGGGGCACTTTTAAAATTTTCATTTTTGACCAAAATCGATGGGTCGGGGCTTAGGGAATTTCTCATATGCCCCAAAACCGTTGAAGCTCCTGTTCAAAAATCATGCTCCGAAATCAACTTTTTTCATCTCAGGGATTCATTTTGGGATGGTAACTAAAGTTTAAAGCAGAAATAGGGGCACTTTTAAAATTTTCATTTTGACCAAAATCGATGGGTTCCGGGCTTAGGGAATTTCTCATATGCCCCAAAACCGTTGAAGCTCCTGTTCAAAAATCATGCTCCGAAATCAACTTTTTTCCATCTCAGGGATTCATTTTGGGATGGTAACTAAAGTTTAAAGCAGAAATAGGGGCACTTTTAAAATTTTCATTTTTGACCAAAATCGATGGGTCCGGGGCTTAGGGAATTTCTCATATGCCCCAAACCGTTGAAGCTCCTGTTCAAAAATCATGCTCCGAAATCAACTTTTTTCATCTCAGGGATTCATTTTGGGATGGTAACTAAAGTTTTAAGCAGAAATAGGGGCACTTTTAAAATTTTTCATTTTTGACAAAATCGATGGGTCCGGGGCTTAGGGAATTTCTCATATGCCACAAAACCGTTGAAGCTCCTGTTCAAAAATCATGCTCCGAAATCAACTTTTTTCATCTCAGGGATTCATTTTGGGATGGTAACTAAAGTTTAAAGCAGAAATAGGGGCACTTTTAAAATTTTCATTTTTGACCAAAATCGATGGGTCCGGGGCTTAGGGAATTTCTCATATGCCCACAAAACCGTTGAAGCTCCTGTTCAAAAATCATGCTCCGAAATCAACTTTTTTCATCTCAGGGATTCATTTTGGGATGGTAACTAAAGTTTAAAGCAGAAATAGGGGCACTTTTAAAATTTTCATTTTTGACCAAAATCGATGGGTCCGGGGCTTAGGAATTTCTCATATGCCACAAAACCGTTGAAGCTCCTGTTCAAAAATCATGCTCCGAAATCAACTTTTTTCATCTCAGGGATTCATTTTGGGATGGTAACTAAAGTTTAAAGCAGAAATAGGGGCACTTTTAAAATTTTCATTTTTGACCAAAATCGATGGGTCCGGGGCTTAGGGAATTTCTCATATGCCCCAAAACCGTTGAAGCTCCTGTTCAAAAATCATGCTCCGAAATCAACTTTTTCATCTCAGGGATTCATTTTGGGATGGTAACTAAAGTTTAAAGCAGAAATAGGGGCACTTTTAAAATTTTCATTTTTGACCAAAATCGATGGGTCCGGGGCTTAGGGAATTTCTCATATGCCCCAAAACCGTTGAAGCTCCTGTTCAAAAATCATGCTCCGAAATCAACTTTTTTCATCTCAGGGATTCATTTTGGGATGGTAACTAAAGTTTAAAGCAGAAATAGGGGCACTTTTAAAATTTTCATTTTTGACCAAAATCGATGGGTCCGGGGCTTAGGGAATTTCTCATATGCCCCAAAACCGTTGAAGCTCCTGTTCAAAAATCATGCTCCGAAATCAACTTTTTTCATCTCAGGGATTCATTTTGGGATGGTAACTAAAGTTTAAAGCAGAATAGGGGGCACTTTAAAATTTTCATTTTTGACAAAAATCGATGGGTCCAGGGCTTAGGGAATTTCTCATATGCCCCCAAAAACCGTTGAAGCTCCTGTTCAAAAATCATGCTCCGAAATCAACTTTTTTCATCTCAGTGGATTCATTTTGGGATGGTAACTAAAGTTTAAAGCAGAAATAGGGGCACTTTTAAAATTTTCATTTTTGACCAAAATCGCTGGGTCCGGGGCTTAGGGAATTTCTCATATGCCCCCAAAACCGTTGAAGCTCCTGTTCAAAAATCATGCTCCGAAATCAACTTTTTTCATCTCAGGGATTCATTTTGGGATGGTAACTAAAGTTTAAAGCAGAAATAGGGGCACTTTTAAAATTTTCATTTTGACCAAATCGATGGGTCCGGGGCTTAGGGAATTTCTCATATGCCACAAAACCGTTGAAGCTCCTGTTCAAAAATCATGCTCCGAAATCAACTTTTTTCATCTCAGGATTCATTTTGGGATGGTAACTAAAGTTTAAAGCAGAAATAGGGGCACTTTTAAAATTTTGCATTTTTGACCAAAATCGATGGGTCCGGGGCTTAGGGAATTTCTCATATGCCACAAAACCGTTGAAGCTCCTGTTCAAAAATCATGCTCCGAAATCAACTTTTTTCATCTCAGGGATTCATTTTGGGATGGTAACTAAAGTTTAAAGCAGAAATAGGGGCACTTTTAAAATTTTCATTTTTGACCAAAATCGATGGGTCCGGGGCTTAGGGAATTTCTCATATGCCACAAAACCGTTGAAGCTCCTGTTCAAAAATCATGCTCCGAAATCAACTTTTTTCATCTCAGGGATTCATTTTGGGATGGTAACTAAAGTTTAAAGCAGAAATAGGGGCACTTTTAAAATTTTCATTTTTGACCAAATTCGATGGGTCCGGGGCTTAGGGAATTTCTCATATGCCCCAAAACCGTTGAAGCTCCTGTTCAAAAATCATGCTCCGAAATCAACTTTTTTCATCTCAGGGATTCATTTTGGGATGGTAACTAAAGTTTAAAGCAGAAATAGGGGCACTTTTAAAATTTTCATTTTTGACCAAAATCGATGGGTCCGGGGCTTAGGGAATTTCTCATATGCCCCAAAACCGTTGAAGCTCCTGTTCAAAAATCATGCTCCGAAATCAACTTTTTTCATCTCAGGGATTCATTTTGGGATGGTAACTAAAGTTTAAAGCAGAAATAGGGGCACTTTTAAAATTTTCATTTTTGACCAAAATCGATGGGTCCGGGGCTTAGGGAATTTCTCATATGCCACAAAACCGTTGAAGCTCCTGTTCAAAAATCATGCTCCGAAATCAACTTTTTTCATCTCAGGGATTCATTTTGGGATGGTAACTAAAGTTTAAAGCAGAAATAGGGGCACTTTTAAAATTTTCATTTTTGACCAAAATCGATGGGTCCGGGGCTTAGGGAATTTCTCATATGCCACAAAACCGTTGAAGCTCCTGTTCAAAAATCATGCTCCGAAATCAACTTTTTTCATCTCAGGGATTTATTTTTGGATGGTAACTAAAGTTTAAAGCAGAAATAGGGGCACTTTTAAAATTTTCATTTTTGACCAAAATCGATGGGTCCGGGGTTTAGGGAATTTCTCATATGCCACAAAACCGTTAAAGCTCCTGTTCAAAAATCATGCTCCGAAATCAACTTTTTTCATCTCAGGGATTTATTTTGGGATGGTAACTAAAGTTTAAAACAGAAATAGGGGCACTTTTAAAATTTTCATTTTTGACCAAAATCGATGGGTCCGGGGCTTAGGGAATTTCTCATATGCCACAAAACCGTTGAAGCTCCTGTTCAAAAATCATGCTCCGAAATCAACTTTTTTCATCTCAGGGATTTATTTTTGGATGGTAACTAAAGTTTAAAGCAGAAATAGGGGCACTTTTAAAATTTTCATTTTTGACCAAAATCGATGGGTCCGGGGTTTAGGGAATTTCTCATATGCCACAAAACCGTTGAAGCTCCTGTTCAAAAATCATGCTCCGAAATCAACTTTTTTCATCTCAGGGATTCATTTTGGGATGGTAACTAAAGTTTAAAACAGAAATAGGGGCACTTTTAAAATTTTCATTTTTGACCAAAATCGATGGGTCCGGGGCTTAGGGAATTTCTCATATGCCCCAAAACCGTTAAAGCTCCTGTTCAAAAATCATGCTCCGAAATCAACTTTTTTCATCTCAGGGATTCATTTTGGGATGGTAACTAAAGTTTAAAGCAGAAATAGGGGCACTTTTAAAATTTTCATTTTTGACCAAAATCGATGGGTCCGGGGCTTAGGGAATTTCTCATATGCCCCAAAACCGTTGAAGCTCCTGTTCAAAAATCATGCTCCGAAATCAACTTTTTTCATCTCAGGGATTCATTTTGGGATGGTAACTAAAGTTTAAAGCAGAAATAGGGGCACTTTTAAAATTTTCATTTTTG
The DNA here is from genome assembly GCF_028390025.1 of Pseudophryne corroboree. Classification (NCBI taxonomy): domain Eukaryota; kingdom Metazoa; phylum Chordata; class Amphibia; order Anura; family Myobatrachidae; genus Pseudophryne; species Pseudophryne corroboree. The sequence continues at coordinate 508,255 of NW_026970080.1, read as the reverse complement.
ACCAAAATCGATGGGTCCGGGGCTTAGGGAATTTCTCATATGCCACAAAACCGTTGAAGCTCCTGTTCAAAAATCATGCTCCGAAATCAACTTTTTTCATCTCAGGGATTCATTTTGGGATGGTAACTAAAGTTTAAAGCAGAAATAGGGGCACTTTTAAAATTTTCATTTTTGACCAAAATCGATGGGTCCGGGGCTTAGGGAATTTCTCATATGCCCCAAAACCGTTGAAGCTCCTGTTCAAAAATCATGCTCCGAAATCAACTTTTTTCATCTCAGGGATTCATTTTGGGATGGTAACTAAAGTTTAAAGCAGAAATAGGGGCACTTTTAAAATTTTCATTTTTGACCAAAATCGCTGGGTCCGGGGCTTAGGGAATTTCTCATATGCCCCAAAACCGTTGAAGCTCCTGTTAGAAAATCATGATCCGAAATCAACTTTTTTCATCTCAGGGATTCATTTTGGGATGGTAACTAAAGTTTAAAGCAGAAATAGGGGCACTTTTAAAATTTTAATTTTTGACCAAAATCGATGGGTCCGGGGCTTAGGGAATTTCTCATATGCCCCAAAACCGTTGAAGCTCCTGTTCAAAAATCATGCTCCGAAATCAACTTTTTTCATCTCAGGGATTCATTTTGGGATGGTAACTAAAGTTTAAAGCAGAAATAGGGGCACTTTTAAAATTTTCATTTTTGACCAAAATTGATGGGTCCGGGGCTTAGGGAATTTCTCATATGCCCCAAAACCATTGAAGCTCCTGTTCAAAAATCATGCTCAGAAATCAACTTTTTTCATCTCAGGGATTCATTTTGGGATGGTAACTAAAGTTTAAAGCAGAAATAGGGGCACTTTTAAAATTTTCATTTTCGACCAAAATCGATGGGTCCGGGGCTTAGGGAATTTCTCATATGCCCCAAAACCGTTGAAGCTCCTGTTCAAAAATCATGCTCCGAAATCAACTTTTTTCATCTCAGGGATTCATTTTGGGATGGTAACTAAAGTTTAAAGCAGAAATAGGGGCACTTTTAAAATTTTCATTTTTGACCAAAATCAATGGGTCCGGGGCTTAGGGAATTTCTCATATGCCACAAAACCGTTGAAGCTCCTGTTCAAAAATCATGCTCCGAAATCAACTTTTTTCATCTCAGGGATTCATTTTGGGATGGTAACTAAAGTTTAAAGCAGAAATAGGGGCACTTTTAAAAATTTCATTTTTGACCAAAATCGATGGGTCAGGGGCTTAGGGAATTTCTCATATGCCCCAAAACCGTTGAAGCTCCTGTTCAACAATCATGCTCCGAAATCAACTTTTTTCATCTCAGGGATTCATTTTGGGATGGTAACTAAAGTTTAAAGCAGAAATAGGGGCACTTTTAAAATGATCATTTTTGACCAAAATCGATGGGTGCGGGGCTTAGGGAATTTCTCATATGTCCCAAAACCGTTGAAGCTCCTGTTCAAAAATCATGCTCCGAAATCAACTTTTTTCATCTCAGGGATTCATTTTGGGATGGTAACTAAAGTTTAAAGCAGAAATAGGGGCACTTTTAAAATTTTCATTTTTGACCAAAATCGATGGGTCCGGGGCTTAGGGAATTTCTCATATGCCCCAAAACCGTTGAAGCTCCTGTTCAAAAATCATGCTCCGAAATCAACTTTTTTCATCTCAGGGATTCATTTTGGGATGGTAACTAAAGTTTAAAGCAGAAATAGGGGCACTTTTAAATTTTCATTTCTGACCAAAATCGATGGGTCCGGGGCTTAGGGAATTTCTCATATGCCCCAAAACCGTTGAAGCTCCTGTTCAAAAATCATGCTTCGAAATCAACTTTTTTCATCTCAGGGATTCATTTTGGGATGGTAACTAAAGTTTAAAGCAGAAATAGGGGCACTTTTAAAATTTTCATTTTTGACCAAAATCGATGGGTCCGGGGCTTAGGGAATTTCTCATATGCCCCAAAACCGTTGAAGCTCCTGTTCAAAAATCATGCTCCGAAATCAACTTTTTTCATCTCAGGGATTCATTTTGGGATGGTAACTAAAGTTTAAAGCAGAAATAGGGGCACTTTTAAAATGATCATTTTTGACCAAAATCGATGGGTGCGGGGCTTAGGGAATTTCTCATATGTCCCAAAACCGTTGAAGCTCCTGTTCAAAAATCATGCTCCGAAATCAACTTTTTTCATATCAGGGATTCATTTTGGGATGGTAACTAAAGTTTAAAGCAGAAATAGGGGCACTTTTAAAATTTTCATTTTTGACCAAAATCGATGGGTCCGGGGCTTAGGGAATTTCTCATATGCCCCAAAACCGTTGAAGCTCCTGTTCAAAAATCATGCTCCGAAATCAACTTTTTTCATCTCAGGGATTCATTTTGGGATGGTAACTAAAGTTTAAAGCAGAAATAGGGGCACTTTTAAAATTTTCATTTTTGACCAAAATTGATGGGTCCGGGGCTTAGGGAATTTCTCATATGCCACAAAACCGTTGAAGCTCCTGTTCAAAAATCATGCTCTGAAATCAACTTTTTTTCATCTCAGGGATTCATTTTGGGATGGTAACTAAAGTTTAAAGCAGAAATAGGGGCACTTTTAAAATTTTCATTTTTGACCAAAATCGATGGGTCCGGGGCTTAGGGAATTTCTCATATGCCCCAAAACCGTTGAAGCTCCTGTTCAAAAATCATGCTCCGAAATCAACTTTTTTCATCTCAGGGATTCATTTTGGGATGGTAACTAAAGTTTAAAGCAGAAATAGGGGCACTTTTAAAATTTTCATTTTTGACCAAAATCAATGGGTCCGGGGCTTAGGGAATTTCTCATATGCCCCAAAACCGTTGAAGCTCCTGTTCAAAAATCATGCTCCGAAATCAACTTTTTTCATCTCAGGGATTCATTTTGGGATGGTAACTAAAGTTTAAAGCAGAAATAGGGGCACTTTTAAAATTTTCATTTTTGACCAAAATCGATGGGTCCGGGGCTTAGAGAATTTCTCATATGCCCCAAAACCGTTAAAGCTCCTGTTCAAAAATCATGCTCCGAAATCAACTTTTTTCATCTCAGGGATTCATTTTGGGATGGTAACTAAAGTTTAAAGCAGAAATAGGGGCACTTTTAAAATTTTCATTTTTGACCAAAATCGATGGGTCCGGGGCTTAGGGAATTTCTCATATGCCCCAAAACCGTTGAAGCTCCTGTTCAAAAATCATGCTCCGAAATCAACTTTTTTCATCTCAGGGATTCATTTTGGGATGGTAACTAAAGTTTAAAGCAGAAATAGGGGCACTTTTAAAATTTTCATTTTTGACCAAAATCGATGGGTCCGGGGTTTAGGGAATTTCTCATATGCCCCAAAACCGTTGAAGCTCCTGTTCAAAAATCATGCTCCGAAATCAACTTTTTTCATCTCAGGGATTCATTTTGGGATGGTAACTAAAGTTTAAAGCAGAAATAGGGGCACTTTTAAAATTTTCATTTTTGACCAAAATCGCTGGGTCCGGGGCTTAGGGAATTTCTCATATGCCCCAAAACCGTTGAAGCTCCTGTTCAAAAATCATGCTCCGAAATCAACTTTTTTCATCTCAGGGATTCATTTTGGGATGGTAACTAAAGTTTAAAGCAGAAATAGGGGCACTTTTAAAATTTTCATTTTTGACCAAAATCGATGGGTCCGGGGCTTAGGGAATTTCTCATATGCCCCAAAACCGTTAAAGCTCCTGTTCAAAAATCATGCTCCGAAATCAACTTTTTTCATCTCAGGGATTCATTTTGGGATGGTAACTAAAGTTTAAAGCAGAAATAGGGGCACTTTTAAAATTTTCATTTTTGACCAAAATCGATGGGTCCGGGGCTTAGGGAATTTCTCATATGCCCCAAAACCGTTGAAGCTCCTGTTCAAAAATCATGCTCCGAAATCAACTTTTTTCATCTCAGGGATTCATTTTGGGATGGTAACTAAAGTTTAAAGCAGAAATAGGGGCACTTTTAAAATTTTCATTTTTGACCAAAATCGATGGGTCCGGGGCTTAGGGAATTTCTCATATGCCACAAAACCGTTGAAGCTCCTGTTCAAAAATCATGCTCCGAAATCAACTTTTTTCATCTCAGGGATTTATTTTGGGATGGTAACTAAAGTTTAAAGCAGAAATAGGGGCACTTTTAAAATTTTCATTTTTGACCAAAATCGATGGGTCCGGGGTTTAGGGAATTTCTCATATGCCCCAAAACCGTTGAAGCTCCTGTTCAAAAATCATGCTCCGAAATCAACTTTTTTCATCTCAGGGATTCATTTTGGGATGGTAACTAAAGTTTAAAGCAGAAATAGGGGCACTTTTAAAATTTTCATTTTTGACAAAAATCGATGGGTCCGGGGCTTAGGGAATTTCTCATATGCCACAAAACCGTTGAAGCTCCTGTTCAAAAATCATGCTCCGAAATCAACTTTTTTCATCTCAGGGATTCATTTTGGGATGGTAACTAAAGTTTAAAGCAGAAATAGGGGCACTTTTAAAATTTTCATTTTTGACCAAAATCGATGGGTCCGGGGTTTAGGGAATTTCTCATATGCCCCAAAACCGTTGAAGCTCCTGTTCAAAAATCATGCTCCGAAATCAACTTTTTTCATCTCAGGGATTCATTTTGGGATGGTAACTAAAGTTTAAAGCAGAAATAGGGGCACTTTTAAAATTTTCATTTTTGACCAAAATCGCTGGGTCCGGGGCTTAGGGAATTTCTCATATGCCCCAAAACCGTTGAAGCTCCTGTTCAAAAATCATGCTCCGAAATCAACTTTTATCATCTCAGGGATTCATTTTGGGATGGTAACTAAAGTTTAAAGCAGAAATAGGGGCACTTTTAAAATTTTCATTTTTGACCAAAATCGATGGGTCCGGGGCTTAGGGAATTTCTCATATGCCCCAAAACCGTTAAAGCTCCTGTTCAAAAATCATGCTCCGAAATCAACTTTTTTCATCTCAGGGATTCATTTTGGGATGGTAACTAAAGTTTAAAGCAGAAATAGGGGCACTTTTAAAATTTTCATTTTTGACCAAAATCGATGGGTCCGGGGCTTAGGGAATTTCTCATATGCCCCAAAACCGTTGAAGCTCCTGTTCAAAAATCATGCTCCGAAATCAACTTTTTTCATCTCAGGGATTCATTTTGGGATGGTAACTAAAGTTTAAAGCAGAAATAGGGGCACTTTTAAAATTTTCATTTTTGACCAAAATCGATGGGTCCGGGGCTTAGGGAATTTCTCATATGCCACAAAACCCGTTGAAGCTCCTGTTCAAAAATCATGCTCCGAAATCAACTTTTTTCATCTCAGGGATTTATTTTGGGATGGTAACTAAAGTTTAAAGCAGAAATAGGGGCACTTTTAAAATTTTCATTTTTGACCAAAATCGATGGGTCCGGGGTTTAGGGAATTTCTCATATGCCCCAAAACCGTTGAAGCTCCTGTTCAAAAATCATGCTCCGAAATCAACTTTTTTCATCTCAGGGATTCATTTTGGGATGGTAACTAAAGTTTAAAGCAGAAATAGGGGCACTTTTAAAATTTTCTTTTTTGACAAAAATCGATGGGTCCGGGGCTTAGGGAATTTCTCATATGCCACAAAACCGTTGAAGCTCCTGTTCAAAAATCATGCTCCGAAATCAACTTTTTTCATCTCAGGGATTCATTTTGGGATGGTAACTAAAGTTTAAAGCAGAAATAGGGGCACTTTTAAAATTTTCATTTTTGACCAAAATCGATGGGTCCGGGGCTTAGGGAATTTCTCATATGCCCCAAAACCGTTGAAGCTCCTGTTCAAAAATCATGCTCCGAAATCAACTTTTTTCATCTCAGGGATTCATTTTGGGATGGTAACTAAAGTTTAAAGCAGAAATAGGGACACTTTCAAAATTTTCATTTTTGACCAAAATCGATGGGTCCGGGGCTTAGGGAATTTCTCATATGCCACAAAACCGTTGAAGCTCCTGTTCAAAAATCATGCTCCGAAATCAACTTTTTTCATCTCAGGGATTCATTTTGGGATGTTAACTAAAGTTTAAAGCAGAAATAGGGGCACTTTTAAAATTTTCATTTTTGACCAAATTCGATGGGTCCGGGGCTTAGGGAAATCTCTCATATGCCCCAAAACCGTTGAAGCTCCTGTTCAAAAATCATGCTCCGAAATCAACTTTTTTCATCTCAGGGATTCATTTTGGGATGGTAACTAAAGTTTAAAGCAGAAATAGGGGCACTTTTAAAATTTTCATTTTTGACCAAAATCGATGGGTCCGCGGCTTAGGGAATTTCTCATATGCCCCAAAACCGTTGAAGCTCCTGTTCAAAAATCATGCTCCGAAATCAACTTTTTTCATCTCAGGGATTCATTTTGGGATGGTAACTAAAGTTTAAAGCAGAAATAGGGGCACTTTTAAAATTTTCATTTTTGACCAAAATCGATGGGTCCGGGGCTTAGGGAATTTCTCATATGCCACAAAACCGTTGAAGCTCCTGTTCAAAAATCATGCTCCGAAATCAACTTTTTTCATCTCAGGGATTCATTTTGGGATGGTAACTAAAGTTTAAAGCAGAAATAGGGGCACTTTTAAAATTTTCATTTTTGACCAAAATCGATGGGTCCGGGGCTTAGGGAATTTCTCATATGCCACAAAACCGTTGAAGCTCCTGTTCAAAAATCATGCTCCGAAATCAACTTTTTTCATCTCAGGGATTCATTTTGGGATGGTAACTAAAGTTTAAAGCAGAAATAGGGGCACTTTTAAAATTTTCATTTTTGACCAAAATCGATGGGTCCGGGGCTTAGGGAATTTCTCATATGCCCCAAAACCGTTGAAGCTCCTGTTCAAAAATCATGCTCCGAAATCAACTTTTTTCATCTCAGGGATTCATTTTGGGATGGTAACTAAAGTTTAAAGCAGAAATAGGGGCACTTTTAAATTTTCATTTCTGACCAAAATCGATGGGTCCGGGGCTTAGGGAATTTCTCATATGCCCCAAAACCGTTGAAGCTCCTGTTCAAAAATCATGCTTCGAAATCAACTTTTTTCATCTCAGGGATTCATTTTGGGATGGTAACTAAAGTTTAAAGCAGAAATAGGGGCACTTTTAAAATTTTCATTTTTGACCAAAATCGATGGGTCCGGGGCTTAGGGAATTTCTCATATGCCCCAAAACCGTTGAAGCTCCTGTTCAAAAATCATGCTCCGAAATCAACTTTTTTCATCTCAGGGATTCATTTTGGGATGGTAACTAAAGTTTAAAGCAGAAATAGGGGCACTTTTAAAATGATCATTTTTGACCAAAATCGATGGGTGCGGGGCTTAGGGAATTTCTCATATGTCCCAAAACCGTTGAAGCTCCTGTTCAAAAATCATGCTCCGAAATCAACTTTTTTCATATCAGGGATTCATTTTGGGATGGTAACTAAAGTTTAAAGCAGAAATAGGGGCACTTTTAAAATTTTCATTTTTGACCAAAATCGATGGGTCCGGGGCTTAGGGAATTTCTCATATGCCCCAAAACCGTTGAAGCTCCTGTTCAAAAATCATGCTCCGAAATCAACTTTTTTCATCTCAGGGATTCATTTTGGGATGGTAACTAAAGTTTAAAGCAGAAATAGGGGCACTTTTAAAATTTTCATTTTTGACCAAAATTGATGGGTCCGGGGCTTAGGGAATTTCTCATATGCCACAAAACCGTTGAAGCTCCTGTTCAAAAATCATGCTCTGAAATCAACTTTTTTTCATCTCAGGGATTCATTTTGGGATGGTAACTAAAGTTTAAAGCAGAAATAGGGGCACTTTTAAAATTTTCATTTTTGACCAAAATCGATGGGTCCGGGGCTTAGGGAATTTCTCATATGCCCCAAAACCGTTGAAGCTCCTGTTCAAAAATCATGCTCCGAAATCAACTTTTTTCATCTCAGGGATTCATTTTGGGATGGTAACTAAAGTTTAAAGCAGAAATAGGGGCACTTTTAAAATTTTCATTTTTGACCAAAATCAATGGGTCCGGGGCTTAGGGAATTTCTCATATGCCCCAAAACCGTTGAAGCTCCTGTTCAAAAATCATGCTCCGAAATCAACTTTTTTCATCTCAGGGATTCATTTTGGGATGGTAACTAAAGTTTAAAGCAGAAATAGGGGCACTTTTAAAATTTTCATTTTTGACCAAAATCGATGGGTCCGGGGCTTAGAGAATTTCTCATATGCCCCAAAACCGTTAAAGCTCCTGTTCAAAAATCATGCTCCGAAATCAACTTTTTTCATCTCAGGGATTCATTTTGGGATGGTAACTAAAGTTTAAAGCAGAAATAGGGGCACTTTTAAAATTTTCATTTTTGACCAAAATCGATGGGTCCGGGGCTTAGGGAATTTCTCATATGCCCCAAAACCGTTGAAGCTCCTGTTCAAAAATCATGCTCCGAAATCAACTTTTTTCATCTCAGGGATTCATTTTGGGATGGTAACTAAAGTTTAAAGCAGAAATAGGGGCACTTTTAAAATTTTCATTTTTGACCAAAATCGATGGGTCCGGGGTTTAGGGAATTTCTCATATGCCCCAAAACCGTTGAAGCTCCTGTTCAAAAATCATGCTCCGAAATCAACTTTTTTCATCTCAGGGATTCATTTTGGGATGGTAACTAAAGTTTAAAGCAGAAATAGGGGCACTTTTAAAATTTTCATTTTTGACCAAAATCGCTGGGTCCGGGGCTTAGGGAATTTCTCATATGCCCCAAAACCGTTGAAGCTCCTGTTCAAAAATCATGCTCCGAAATCAACTTTTTTCATCTCAGGGATTCATTTTGGGATGGTAACTAAAGTTTAAAGCAGAAATAGGGGCACTTTTAAAATTTTCATTTTTGACCAAAATCGATGGGTCCGGGGCTTAGGGAATTTCTCATATGCCCCAAAACCGTTAAAGCTCCTGTTCAAAAATCATGCTCCGAAATCAACTTTTTTCATCTCAGGGATTCATTTTGGGATGGTAACTAAAGTTTAAAGCAGAAATAGGGGCACTTTTAAAATTTTCATTTTTGACCAAAATCGATGGGTCCGGGGCTTAGGGAATTTCTCATATGCCCCAAAACCGTTGAAGCTCCTGTTCAAAAATCATGCTCCGAAATCAACTTTTTTCATCTCAGGGATTCATTTTGGGATGGTAACTAAAGTTTAAAGCAGAAATAGGGGCACTTTTAAAATTTTCATTTTTGACCAAAATCGATGGGTCCGGGGCTTAGGGAATTTCTCATATGCCACAAAACCGTTGAAGCTCCTGTTCAAAAATCATGCTCCGAAATCAACTTTTTTCATCTCAGGGATTTATTTTGGGATGGTAACTAAAGTTTAAAGCAGAAATAGGGGCACTTTTAAAATTTTCATTTTTGACCAAAATCGATGGGTCCGGGGTTTAGGGAATTTCTCATATGCCCCAAAACCGTTGAAGCTCCTGTTCAAAAATCATGCTCCGAAATCAACTTTTTTCATCTCAGGGATTCATTTTGGGATGGTAACTAAAGTTTAAAGCAGAAATAGGGGCACTTTTAAAATTTTCATTTTTGACAAAAATCGATGGGTCCGGGGCTTAGGGAATTTCTCATATGCCACAAAACCGTTGAAGCTCCTGTTCAAAAATCATGCTCCGAAATCAACTTTTTTCATCTCAGGGATTCATTTTGGGATGGTAACTAAAGTTTAAAGCAGAAATAGGGGCACTTTTAAAATTTTCATTTTTGACCAAAATCGATGGGTCCGGGGTTTAGGGAATTTCTCATATGCCCCAAAACCGTTGAAGCTCCTGTTCAAAAATCATGCTCCGAAATCAACTTTTTTCATCTCAGGGATTCATTTTGGGATGGTAACTAAAGTTTAAAGCAGAAATAGGGGCACTTTTAAAATTTTCATTTTTGACCAAAATCGCTGGGTCCGGGGCTTAGGGAATTTCTCATATGCCCCAAAACCGTTGAAGCTCCTGTTCAAAAATCATGCTCCGAAATCAACTTTTATCATCTCAGGGATTCATTTTGGGATGGTAACTAAAGTTTAAAGCAGAAATAGGGGCACTTTTAAAATTTTCATTTTTGACCAAAATCGATGGGTCCGGGGCTTAGGGAATTTCTCATATGCCCCAAAACCGTTAAAGCTCCTGTTCAAAAATCATGCTCCGAAATCAACTTTTTTCATCTCAGGGATTCATTTTGGGATGGTAACTAAAGTTTAAAGCAGAAATAGGGGCACTTTTAAAATTTTCATTTTTGACCAAAATCGATGGGTCCGGGGCTTAGGGAATTTCTCATATGCCCCAAAACCGTTGAAGCTCCTGTTCAAAAATCATGCTCCGAAATCAACTTTTTTCATCTCAGGGATTCATTTTGGGATGGTAACTAAAGTTTAAAGCAGAAATAGGGGCACTTTTAAAATTTTCATTTTTGACCAAAATCGATGGGTCCGGGGCTTAGGGAATTTCTCATATGCCACAAAACCCGTTGAAGCTCCTGTTCAAAAATCATGCTCCGAAATCAACTTTTTTCATCTCAGGGATTTATTTTGGGATGGTAACTAAAGTTTAAAGCAGAAATAGGGGCACTTTTAAAATTTTCATTTTTGACCAAAATCGATGGGTCCGGGGTTTAGGGAATTTCTCATATGCCCCAAAACCGTTGAAGCTCCTGTTCAAAAATCATGCTCCGAAATCAACTTTTTTCATCTCAGGGATTCATTTTGGGATGGTAACTAAAGTTTAAAGCAGAAATAGGGGCACTTTTAAAATTTTCTTTTTTGACAAAAATCGATGGGTCCGGGGCTTAGGGAATTTCTCATATGCCACAAAACCGTTGAAGCTCCTGTTCAAAAATCATGCTCCGAAATCAACTTTTTTCATCTCAGGGATTCATTTTGGGATGGTAACTAAAGTTTAAAGCAGAAATAGGGGCACTTTTAAAATTTTCATTTTTGACCAAAATCGATGGGTCCGGGGCTTAGGGAATTTCTCATATGCCCCAAAACCGTTGAAGCTCCTGTTCAAAAATCATGCTCCGAAATCAACTTTTTTCATCTCAGGGATTCATTTTGGGATGGTAACTAAAGTTTAAAGCAGAAATAGGGACACTTTCAAAATTTTCATTTTTGACCAAAATCGATGGGTCCGGGGCTTAGGGAATTTCTCATATGCCACAAAACCGTTGAAGCTCCTGTTCAAAAATCATGCTCCGAAATCAACTTTTTTCATCTCAGGGATTCATTTTGGGATGTTAACTAAAGTTTAAAGCAGAAATAGGGGCACTTTTAAAATTTTCATTTTTGACCAAATTCGATGGGTCCGGGGCTTAGGGAAATCTCTCATATGCCCCAAAACCGTTGAAGCTCCTGTTCAAAAATCATGCTCCGAAATCAACTTTTTTCATCTCAGGGATTCATTTTGGGATGGTAACTAAAGTTTAAAGCAGAAATAGGGGCACTTTTAAAATTTTCATTTTTGACCAAAATCGATGGGTCCGCGGCTTAGGGAATTTCTCATATGCCCCAAAACCGTTGAAGCTCCTGTTCAAAAATCATGCTCCGAAATCAACTTTTTTCATCTCAGGGATTCATTTTGGGATGGTAACTAAAGTTTAAAGCAGAAATAGGGGCACTTTTAAAATTTTCATTTTTGACCAAAATCGATGGGTCCGGGGCTTAGGGAATTTCTCATATGCCACAAAACCGTTGAAGCTCCTGTTCAAAAATCATGCTCCGAAATCAACTTTTTTCATCTCAGGGATTCATTTTGGGATGGTAACTAAAGTTTAAAGCAGAAATAGGGGCACTTTTAAAATTTTCATTTTTGACCAAAATCGATGGGTCCGGGGCTTAGGGAATTTCTCATATGCCACAAAACCGTTGAAGCTCCTGTTCAAAAATCATGCTCCGAAATCAACTTTTTTCATCTCAGGGATTCATTTTGGGATGGTAACTAAAGTTTAAAGCAGAAATAGGGGCACTTTTAAAATTTTCATTTTTGACCAAAATCGATGGGTCCGGGGCTTAGGGAATTTCTCATATGCCCCAAAACCGTTGAAGCTCCTGTTCAAAAATCATGCTCCGAAATCAACTTTTTTCATCTCAGGGATTCATTTTGGGATGGTAACTAAAGTTTAAAGCAGAAATAGGGGCACTTTTAAAATTTTCATTTTTGACCAAAATCGATGGGTCCGGGGCTTAGGGAATTTCTCATATGCCACAAAACCGTTGAAGCTCCTGTTCAAAAATCATGCTCCGAAATCAACTTTTTTCATCTCAGGGATTCATTTTGGGATGGTAACTAAAGTTTAAAGCAGAAATAGGGGCACTTTTAAAATTTTCATTTTTGACCAAAATCGATGGGTCCGGGGCTTAGGGAATTTCTCATATGCCACAAAACCGTTGAAGCTCCTGTTCAAAAATCATGCTCCGAAATCAACTTTTTTCATCTCAGGGATTTATTTTGGGATGGTAACTAAAGTTTAAAGCAGAAATAGGGGCACTTTTAAAATTTTCATTTTTGACCAAAATCGATGGGTCCGGGGTTTAGGGAATTTCTCATATGCCCCAAAACCGTTGAAGCTCCTGTTCAAAAATCATGCTCCGAAATCAACTTTTTTCATCTCAGGGATTCATTTTGGGATGGTAACTAAAGTTTAAAGCAGAAATAGGGGCACTTTTAAAATTTTCATTTTTGACAAAAATCGATGGGTCCAGGGCTTAGGGAATTTCTCATATGCCCCAAAACCGTTGAAGCTCCTGTTCAAAAATCATGCTCCGAAATCAACTTTTTTCATCTCAGGGATTCATTTTGGGATGGTAACTAAAGTTTAAAGCAGAAATAGGGGCACTTTTAAAATTTTCATTTTTGACCAAAATCGCTGGGTCCGGGGCTTAGGGAATTTCTCATATGCCCCAAAACCGTTGAAGCTCCTGTTCAAAAATCATGCTCCGAAATCAACTTTTTTCATCTCAGGGATTCATTTTGGGATGGTAACTAAAGTTTAAAGCAGAAATAGGGGCACTTTTAAAATTTTCATTTTTGACCAAAATCGATGGGTCCGGGGTTTAGGGAATTTCTCATATGCCCCAAAACCGTTGAAGCTCCTGTTCAAAAATCATGCTCCGAAATCAACTTTTTTCATCTCAGGGATTCATTTTGGGATGGTAACTAAAGTTTAAAGCAGAAATAGGGGCACTTTTAAAATTTTCATTTTTGACAAAAATCGATGGGTCCAGGGCTTAGGGAATTTCTCATATGCCCCAAAACCGTTGAAGCTCCTGTTCAAAAATCATGCTCCGAAATCAACTTTTTTCATCTCAGGGATTCATTTTGGGATGGTAACTAAAGTTTAAAGCAGAAATAGGGGCACTTTTAAAATTTTCATTTTTGACCAAAATCGCTGGGTCCGGGGCTTAGGGAATTTCTCATATGCCCCAAAACCGTTGAAGCTCCTGTTCAAAAATCATGCTCCGAAATCAACTTTTTTCATCTCAGGGATTCATTTTGGGATGGTAACTAAAGTTTAAAGCAGAAATAGGGGCACTTTTAAAATTTTCATTTTTGACCAAATCGATGGGTCCGGGGCTTAGGGAATTTCTCATATGCCACAAAACCGTTGAAGCTCCTGTTCAAAAATCATGCTCTGAAATCAACTTTTTTTCATCTCAGGGATTCATTTTGGGATGGTAACTAAAGTTTAAAGCAGAAATAGGTGCACTTTTAAAATTTTCATTTTTGACCAAAATTGATGGGTCCGGGGCTTAGGGAATTTCTCATATGCCCCAAAACCGTAGAAGCTCCTGTTCAAAAATCATGCTCCGAAATCAACTTTTTTCATCTCAGGGATTCATTTTGGGATGGTAACTAAAGTTTAAAGCAGAAATAGGGGCACTTTTAAAATTTTCATTTTTGACCAAAATCGATGGGTCCGGGGCTTAGAGAATTTCTCATATGCCCCAAAACCGTTAAAGCTCCTGTTCAAAAATCATGCTCCGAAATCAACTTTTTTCATCTCAGGGATTCATTTTGGGATGGTAACTAAAGTTTAAAGCAGAAATAGGGGCACTTTTAAAATTTTCATTTTTGACCAAAATCGATGGGTCCGGGGCTTAGGGAATTTCTCATATGCCCCAAAACCGTTGAAGCTCCTGTTCAAAAATCATGCTCCGAAATCAACTTTTTTCATCTCAGGGATTCATTTTGGGATGGTAACTAAAGTTTAAAGCAGAAATAGGGGCACTTTAAAAATTTTCATTTTTGACCAAAATCGATGGGTCCGGGGCTTAGGGAATTTCTCATATGCCACAAAACCGTTGAAGCTCCTGTTCAAAAATCATGCTCCGAAATCAACTTTTTTCATCTCAGGGATTTATTTTGGGATGGTAACTAAAGTTTAAAGCAGAAATAGGGGCACTTTTAAAATTTTCATTTTTGACCAAAATCGATGGGTCCGGGGTTTAGGGAATTTCTCATATGCCCCAAAACCGTTGAAGCTCCTGTTCAAAAATCATGCTCCGAAATCAACTTTTTTCATCTCAGGGATTCATTTTGGGATGGTAACTAAAGTTTAAAGCAGAAATAGGGGCACTTTTAAAATTTTCATTTTTGACCAAAATCGATGGGTCCGGGGCTTAGGGAATTTCTCATATGCCACAAAACCGTTGAAGCTCCTGTTCAAAAATCATGCTCCGAAATCAACTTTTTTCATCTCAGGGATTCATTTTGGGATGGTAACTAAAGTTTAAAGCAGAAATAGGGGCACTTTTAAAATTTTCATTTTTGACCAAAATCGATGGGTCCGGGGCTTAGGGAATTTCTCATATGCCACAAAACCGTTGAAGCTCCTGTTCAAAAATCATGCTCCGAAATCAACTTTTTTCATCTCAGGGATTCATTTTGGGATGGTAACTAAAGTTTAAAGCAGAAATAGGGGCACTTTTAAAATTTTCATTTTTGACCAAATTCGATGGGTCCGGGGCTTAGGGAATTTCTCATATGCCCCAAAACCGTTGAAGCTCCTGTTCAAAAATCATGCTCCGAAATCAACTTTTTTCATCTCAGGGATTCATTTTGGGATGGTAACTAAAGTTTAAAGCAGAAATAGGGGCACTTTTAAAATTTTCATTTTTGACCAAAATCGATGGGTCCGGGGCTTAGGGAATTTCTCATATGCCCCAAAACCGTTGAAGCTCCTGTTCAAAAATCATGCTCCGAAATCAACTTTTTTCATCTCAGGGATTCATTTTGGGATGGTAACTAAAGTTTAAAGCAGAAATAGGGGCACTTTTAAAATTTTCATTTTTGACCAAAATCGATGGGTCCGGGGCTTAGGGAATTTCTCATATGCCACAAAACCGTTGAAGCTCCTGTTCAAAAATCATGCTCCGAAATCAACTTTTTTCATCTCAGGGATTCATTTTGGGATGGTAACTAAAGTTTAAAGCAGAAATAGGGGCACTTTTAAAATTTTCATTTTTGACCAAAATCGATGGGTCCGGGGCTTAGGGAATTTCTCATATGCCACAAAACCGTTGAAGCTCCTGTTCAAAAATCATGCTCCGAAATCAACTTTTTTCATCTCAGGGATTTATTTTTGGATGGTAACTAAAGTTTAAAGCAGAAATAGGGGCACTTTTAAAATTTTCATTTTTGACCAAAATCGATGGGTCCGGGGCTTAGGGAATTTCTCATATGCCACAAAACCGTTGAAGCTCCTGTTCAAAAATCATGCTCCGAAATCAACTTTTTTCATCTCAGGGATTCATTTTGGGATGGTAACTAAAGTTTAAAGCAGAAATAGGGGCACTTTTAAAATTTTCATTTTTGACCAAATTCGATGGGTCCGGGGCTTAGGGAATTTCTCATATGCCCCAAAACCGTTGAAGCTCCTGTTCAAAAATCATGCTCCGAAATCAACTTTTTTCATCTCAGGGATTCATTTTGGGATGGTAACTAAAGTTTAAAGCAGAAATAGGGGCACTTTTAAAATTTTCATTTTTGACCAAAATCGATGGGTCCGGGGCTTAGGGAATTTCTCATATGCCCCAAAACCGTTGAAGCTCCTGTTCAAAAATCATGCTCCGAAATCAACTTTTTTCATCTCAGGGATTCATTTTGGGATGGTAACTAAAGTTTAAAGCAGAAATAGGGGCACTTTTAAAATTTTCATTTTTGACCAAAATCGATGGGTCCGGGGCTTAGGGAATTTCTCATATGCCACAAAACCGTTGAAGCTCCTGTTCAAAAATCATGCTCCGAAATCAACTTTTTTCATCTCAGGGATTCATTTTGGGATGGTAACTAAAGTTTAAAGCAGAAATAGGGGCACTTTTAAAATTTTCATTTTTGACCAAAATCGATGGGTCCGGGGCTTAGGGAATTTCTCATATGCCACAAAACCGTTGAAGCTCCTGTTCAAAAATCATGCTCCGAAATCAACTTTTTTCATCTCAGGGATTTATTTTTGGATGGTAACTAAAGTTTAAAGCAGAAATAGGGGCACTTTTAAAATTTTCATTTTTGACCAAAATCGATGGGTCCGGGGTTTAGGGAATTTCTCATATGCCACAAAACCGTTAAAGCTCCTGTTCAAAAATCATGCTCCGAAATCAACTTTTTTCATCTCAGGGATTTATTTTGGGATGGTAACTAAAGTTTAAAACAGAAATAGGGGCACTTTTAAAATTTTCATTTTTGACCAAAATCGATGGGTCCGGGGCTTAGGGAATTTCTCATATGCCACAAAACCGTTGAAGCTCCTGTTCAAAAATCATGCTCCGAAATCAACTTTTTTCATCTCAGGGATTTATTTTGGGATGGTAACTAAAGTTTAAAGCAGAAATAGGGGCACTTTTAAAATTTTCATTTTTGACCAAAATCGATGGGTCCGGGGTTTAGGGAATTTCTCATATGCCACAAAACCGTTGAAGCTCCTGTTCAAAAATCATGCTCCGAAATCAACTTTTTTCATCTCAGGGATTCATTTTGGGATGGTAACTAAAGTTTAAAACAGAAATAGGGGCACTTTTAAAATTTTCATTTTTGACCAAAATCGATGGGTCCGGGGCTTAGGGAATTTCTCATATGCCCCAAAACCGTTAAAGCTCCTGTTCAAAAATCATGCTCCGAAATCAACTTTTTTCATCTCAGGGATTCATTTTGGGATGGTAACTAAAGTTTAAAGCAGAAATAGGGGCACTTTTAAAATTTTCATTTTTGACCAAAATCGATGGGTCCGGGGCTTAGGGAATTTCTCATATGCCCCAAAACCGTTGAAGCTCCTGTTCAAAAATCATGCTCCGAAATCAACTTTTTTCATCTCAGGGATTCATTTTGGGATGGTAACTAAAGTTTAAAGCAGAAATAGGGGCACTTTTAAAATTTTCATTTTTGACCAAAATCGATGGGTCCGGGGCTTAGGGAATTTCTCATATGCCACAAAACCGTTGAAGCTCCTGTTCAAAAATCATGCTCCGAAATCAACTTTTTTCATCTCAGGGATTCATTTTGGGATGGTAACTAAAGTTTAAAGCAGAAATAGGGGCACTTTTAAAATTTTCATTTTTGACCAAAATCGATGGGTCCGGGGCTTAGGGAATTTCTCATATGCCCCAAAACCGTTGAAGCTCCTGTTCAAAAATCATGCTCCGAAATCAACTTTTTTCATCTCAGGGATTCATTTTGGGATGGTAACTAAAGTTTAAAGCAGAAATAGGGGCACTTTTAAAATTTTCATTTTTGACCAAAATCGCTGGGTCCGGGGCTTAGGGAATTTCTCATATGCCCCAAAACCGTTGAAGCTCCTGTTAGAAAATCATGATCCGAAATCAACTTTTTTCATCTCAGGGATTCATTTTGGGATGGTAACTAAAGTTTAAAGCAGAAATAGGGGCACTTTTAAAATTTTAATTTTTGACCAAAATCGATGGGTCCGGGGCTTAGGGAATTTCTCATATGCCCCAAAACCGTTGAAGCTCCTGTTCAAAAATCATGCTCCGAAATCAACTTTTTTCATCTCAGGGATTCATTTTGGGATGGTAACTAAAGTTTAAAGCAGAAATAGGGGCACTTTTAAAATTTTCATTTTTGACCAAAATTGATGGGTCCGGGGCTTAGGGAATTTCTCATATGCCCCAAAACCATTGAAGCTCCTGTTCAAAAATCATGCTCAGAAATCAACTTTTTTCATCTCAGGGATTCATTTTGGGATGGTAACTAAAGTTTAAAGCAGAAATAGGGGCACTTTTAAAATTTTCATTTTCGACCAAAATCGATGGGTCCGGGGCTTAGGGAATTTCTCATATGCCCCAAAACCGTTGAAGCTCCTGTTCAAAAATCATGCTCCGAAATCAACTTTTTTCATCTCAGGGATTCATTTTGGGATGGTAACTAAAGTTTAAAGCAGAAATAGGGGCACTTTTAAAATTTTCATTTTTGACCAAAATCAATGGGTCCGGGGCTTAGGGAATTTCTCATATGCCACAAAACCGTTGAAGCTCCTGTTCAAAAATCATGCTCCGAAATCAACTTTTTTCATCTCAGGGATTCATTTTGGGATGGTAACTAAAGTTTAAAGCAGAAATAGGGGCACTTTTAAAATTTTCATTTTTGACCAAAATCGATGGGTCCGGGGCTTAGGGAATTTCTCATATGCCCCAAAACCGTTGAAGCTCCTGTTCAAAAATCATGCTCCGAAATCAACTTTTTTCATCTCAGGGATTCATTTTGGGATGGTAACTAAAGTTTAAAGCAGAAATAGGGGCACTTTTAAAATTTTCTTTTTTGACCAAAATCGATGGGTCCGGGGCTTAGGGAATTTCTCATATGCCCCAAAACCGTTGAAGCTCCTGTTCAAAAATCATGCTCCGAAATCAACTTTTTTCATCTCAGGGATTCATTTTGGGATGGTAACTAAAGTTTAAAGCAGAAATAGGGGCACTTTTAAAATTTTCATTTTTGACCAAAATCGATGGGTCCGGGGCTTAGGGAATTTCTCATATGCCCCAAAACCGTTGAAGCTCCTGTTCAAAAATCATGCTTCGAAATCAACTTTTTTCATCTCAGGGATTCATTTTGGGATGGTAACTAAAGTTTAAAGCAGAAATAGGGGCACTTTTAAAATTTTCATTTTTGACCAAAATCGATGGGTCCGGGGCTTAGGGAATTTCTCATATGCCCCAAAACCGTTGAAGCTCCTGTTCAAAAATCATGCTCCGAAATCAACTTTTTTCATCTCAGGGATTTATTTTGGGATGGTAACCAAAGTTTAAAGCAGAAATAGGGGCACTTTTAAAATTTTCATTTTTGACCAAAATTGATGGGTCCGGGGCTTAGGGAATTTCTCATATGCCCCAAAACCGTTGAAGCTCCTGTTCAAAAATCATGCTCCGAAATCAACTTTTTTCATCTCAGGGATTCATTTTGGGATGGTAACTAAAGTTTAAAGCAGAAATAGGGGCACTTTTAAAATTTTCATTTTTGACCAAAATCGATGGGTCCGGGGCTTAGGGAATTTCTCATATGCCCCAAAACCGTTGAAGCTCCTGTTCAAAAATCATGCTCCGAAATCAACTTTTTTCATCTCAGGGATTCATTTTGGGATGGTAACTAAAGTTTAAAGCAGAAATAGGGGCACTTTAAAAATTTTCATTTTTGACCAAAATCGATGGGTCCGGGGCTTAGGGAATTTCTCATATGCCACAAAACCGTTGAAGCTCCTGTTCAAAAATCATGCTCCGAAATCAACTTTTTTCATCTCAGGGATTTATTTTGGGATGGTAACTAAAGTTTAAAGCAGAAATAGGGGCACTTTTAAAATTTTCATTTTTGACCAAAATCGATGGGTCCGGGGTTTAGGGAATTTCTCATATGCCCCAAAACCGTTGAAGCTCCTGTTCAAAAATCATGCTCCGAAATCAACTTTTTTCATCTCAGGGATTCATTTTGGGATGGTAACTAAAGTTTAAAGCAGAAATAGGGGCACTTTTAAAATTTTCATTTTTGACAAAAATCGATGGGTCCGGGGCTTAGGGAATTTCTCATATGCCACAAAACCGTTGAAGCTCCTGTTCAAAAATCATGCTCCGAAATCAACTTTTTTCATCTCAGGGATTCATTTTGGGATGGTAACTAAAGTTTAAAGCAGAAATAGGGGCACTTTTAAAATTTTCATTTTTGACCAAAATCGATGGGTCCGGGGCTTAGGGAATTTCTCATATGCCACAAAACCGTTGAAGCTCCTGTTCAAAAATCATGCTCCGAAATCAACTTTTTTCATCTCAGGGATTCATTTTGGGATGGTAACTAAAGTTTAAAGCAGAAATAGGGGCACTTTTAAAATTTTCATTTTTGACCAAATTCGATGGGTCCGGGGCTTAGGGAATTTCTCATATGCCCCAAAACCGTTGAAGCTCCTGTTCAAAAATCATGCTCCGAAATGAACTTTTTTCATCTCAGGGATTCATTTTGGGATGGTAACTAAAGTTTAAAGCAGAAATAGGGGCACTTTTAAAATTTTCATTTTTGACCAAAATCGATGGGTCCGGGGCTTAGGGAATTTCTCATATGCCCCAAAACCGTTGAAGCTCCTGTTCAAAAATCATGCTCCGAAATCAACTTTTTTCATCTCAGGGATTCATTTTGGGATGGTAACTAAAGTTTAAAGCAGAAATAGGGGCACTTTTAAAATTTTCATTTTTGACCAAAATCGATGGGTCCGGGGCTTAGGGAATTTCTCATATGCCACAAAACCGTTGAAGCTCCTGTTCAAAAATCATGCTCCGAAATCAACTTTTTTCATCTCAGGGATTCATTTTGGGATGGTAACTAAAGTTTAAAGCAGAAATAGGGGCACTTTTAAAATTTTCATTTTTGACCAAAATCGATGGGTCCGGGGCTTAGGGAATTTCTCATATGCCATAAAACCGTTGAAGCTCCTGTTCAAAAATCATGCTCCGAAATCAACTTTTTTCATCTCAGGGATTTATTTTTGGATGGTAACTAAAGTTTAAAGCAGAAATAGGGGCACTTTTAAAATTTTCATTTTTGACCAAAATCGATGGGTCCGGGGTTTAGGGAATTTCTCATATGCCACAAAACCGTTAAAGCTCCTGTTCAAAAATCATGCTCCGAAATCAACTTTTTTCATCTCAGGGATTTATTTTGGGATGGTAACTAAAGTTTAAAACAGAAATAGGGGCACTTTTAAAATTTTCATTTTTGACCAAAATCGATGGGTCCGGGGCTTAGGGAATTTCTCATATGCCACAAAACCGTTGAAGCTCCTGTTCAAAAATCATGCTCCGAAATCAACTTTTTTCATCTCAGGGATTTATTTTTGGATGGTAACTAAAGTTTAAAGCAGAAATAGGGGCACTTTTAAAATTTTCATTTTTGACCAAAATCGATGGGTCCGGGGTTTAGGGAATTTCTCATATGCCACAAAACCGTTGAAGCTCCTGTTCAAAAATCATGCTCCGAAATCAACTTTTTTCATCTCAGGGATTCATTTTGGGATGGTAACTAAAGTTTAAAACAGAAATAGGGGCACTTTTAAAATTTTCATTTTTGACCAAAATCGATGGGTCCGGGGCTTAGGGAATTTCTCATATGCCCCAAAACCGTTAAAGCTCCTGTTCAAAAATCATGCTCCGAAATCAACTTTTTTCATCTCAGGGATTCATTTTGGGATGGTAACTAAAGTTTAAAGCAGAAATAGGGGCACTTTTAAAATTTTCATTTTTGACCAAAATCGATGGGTCCGGGGCTTAGGGAATTTCTCATATGCCCCAAAACCGTTGAAGCTCCTGTTCAAAAATCATGCTCCGAAATCAACTTTTTTCATCTCAGGGATTCATTTTGGGATGGTAACTAAAGTTTAAAGCAGAAATAGGGGCACTTTTAAAATTTTCATTTTTGACCAAAATCGATGGGTCCGGGGCTTAGGGAATTTCTCATATGCCCCAAAACCGTTGAAGCTCCTGTTCAAAAATCATGCTCCGAAATCAACTTTTTTCATCTCAGGGATTCATTTTGGGATGGTAACTAAAGTTTAAAGCAGAAATAGGGGCACTTTTAAAATTTTCTTTTTTGACCAAAATCGATGGGTCCGGGGCTTAGGGAATTTCTCATATGCCCCAAAACCGTTGAAGCTCCTGTTCAAAAATCATGCTCCGAAATCAACTTTTTTCATCTCAGGGATTCATTTTGGGATGGTAACTAAAGTTTAAAGCAGAAATAGGGGCACTTTTAAAATTTTCATTTTTGACCAAAATCGATGGGTCCGGGGCTTAGGGAATTTCTCATATGCCCCAAAACCGTTGAAGCTCCTGTTCAAAAATCATGCTTCGAAATCAACTTTTTTCATCTCAGGGATTCATTTTGGGATGGTAACTAAAGTTTAAAGCAGAAATAGGGGCACTTTTAAAATTTTCATTTTTGACCAAAATCGATGGGTCCGGGGCTTAGGGAATTTCTCATATGCCCCAAAACCGTTGAAGCTCCTGTTCAAAAATCATGCTCCGAAATCAACTTTTTTCATCTCAGGGATTTATTTTGGGATGGTAACCAAAGTTTAAAGCAGAAATAGGGGCACTTTTAAAATTTTCATTTTTGACCAAAATTGATGGGTCCGGGGCTTAGGGAATTTCTCATATGCCCCAAAACCGT
This sequence comes from Pseudophryne corroboree, assembly GCF_028390025.1. Classification (NCBI taxonomy): domain Eukaryota; kingdom Metazoa; phylum Chordata; class Amphibia; order Anura; family Myobatrachidae; genus Pseudophryne; species Pseudophryne corroboree. Next base: position 485,577 of record NW_026970080.1, on the reverse strand, counting down.
TGAAGCTCCTGTTCAAAAATCATGCTCCGAAATCAACTTTTTTCATCTCAGGGATTCATTTTGGGATGGTAACTAAAGTTTAAAGCAGAAATAGGGGCACTTTTAAAATTTTCATTTTTGACCAAAATCGATGGGTCCGGGGCTTAGGGAATTTCTCATATGCCCCAAAACCGTTGAAGCTCCTGTTCAAAAATCATGCTCCGAAATCAACTTTTTTCATCTCAGGGATTTATTTTGGGATGGTAACTAAAGTTTAAAGCAGAAATAGGGGCACTTTTAAAATTTTCATTTTTGACAAAAATCGATGGGTCCGGGGCTTAGGGAATTTCTCATATGCCACAAAACCGTTGAAGCTCCTGTTCAAAAATCATGCTCCGAAATCAACTTTTTTCATCTCAGGGATTCATTTTGGGATGGTAACTAAAGTTTAAAGCAGAAATAGGGGCACTTTTAAAATTTTCATTTTTGACCAAAATCGATGGGTCCGGGGCTTAGGGAATTTCTCATATGCCACAAAACCGTTGAAGCTCCTGTTCAAAAATCATGCTCCGAAATCAACTTTTTTCATCTCAGGGATTCATTTTGGGATGGTAACTAAAGTTTAAAGCAGAAATAGGGGCACTTTTAAAATTTTCATTTTTGACCAAATTCGATGGGTCCGGGGCTTAGGGAATTTCTCATATGCCCCAAAACCGTTGAAGCTCCTGTTCAAAAATCATGCTCCGAAATGAACTTTTTTCATCTCAGGGATTCATTTTGGGATGGTAACTAAAGTTTAAAGCAGAAATAGGGGCACTTTTAAAATTTTCATTTTTGACCAAAATCGATGGGTCCGGGGCTTAGGGAATTTCTCATATGCCCCAAAACCGTTGAAGCTCTTGTTCAAAAATCATGCTCCGAAATCAACTTTTTTCATCTCAGGGATTCATTTTGGGATGGTAACTAAAGTTTAAAGCAGAAATAGGGGCACTTTTAAAATTTTCATTTTTGACCAAAATCGATGGGTCCGGGGCTTAGGGAATTTCTCATATGCCACAAAACCGTTGAAGCTCCTGTTCAAAAATCATGCTCCGAAATCAACTTTTTTCATCTCAGGGATTCATTTTGGGATGGTAACTAAAGTTTAAAGCAGAAATAGGGGCACTTTTAAAATTTTCATTTTTGACCAAAATCGATGGGTCCGGGGCTTAGGGAATTTCTCATATGCCACAAAACCGTTGAAGCTCCTGTTCAAAAATCATGCTCCGAAATCAACTTTTTTCATCTCAGGGATTTATTTTTGGATGGTAACTAAAGTTTAAAGCAGAAATAGGGGCACTTTTAAAATTTTCATTTTTGACCAAAATCGATGGGTCCGGGGTTTAGGGAATTTCTCATATGCCACAAAACCGTTAAAGCTCCTGTTCAAAAATCATGCTCCGAAATCAACTTTTTTCATCTCAGGGATTTATTTTGGGATGGTAACTAAAGTTTAAAACAGAAATAGGGGCACTTTTAAAATTTTCATTTTTGACCAAAATCGATGGGTCCGGGGCTTAGGGAATTTCTCATATGCCACAAAACCGTTGAAGCTCCTGTTCAAAAATCATGCTCCGAAATCAACTTTTTTCATCTCAGGGATTTATTTTTGGATGGTAACTAAAGTTTAAAGCAGAAATAGGGGCACTTTTAAAATTTTCATTTTTGACCAAAATCGATGGGTCCGGGGTTTAGGGAATTTCTCATATGCCACAAAACCGTTGAAGCTCCTGTTCAAAAATCATGCTCCGAAATCAACTTTTTTCATCTCAGGGATTCATTTTGGGATGGTAACTAAAGTTTAAAACAGAAATAGGGGCACTTTTAAAATTTTCATTTTTGACCAAAATCGATGGGTCCGGGGCTTAGGGAATTTCTCATATGCCCCAAAACCGTTAAAGCTCCTGTTCAAAAATCATGCTCCGAAATCAACTTTTTTCATCTCAGGGATTCATTTTGGGATGGTAACTAAAGTTTAAAGCAGAAATAGGGGCACTTTTAAAATTTTCATTTTTGACCAAAATCGATGGGTCCGGGGCTTAGGGAATTTCTCATATGCCCCAAAACCGTTGAAGCTCCTGTTCAAAAATCATGCTCCGAAATCAACTTTTTTCATCTCAGGGATTCATTTTGGGATGGTAACTAAAGTTTAAAGCAGAAATAGGGGCACTTTTAAAATTTTCATTTTTGACCAAAATCGATGGGTCCGGGGCTTAGGGAATTTCTCATATGCCACAAAACCGTTGAAGCTCCTGTTCAAAAATCATGCTCCGAAATCAACTTTTTTCATCTCAGGGATTCATTTTGGGATGGTAACTAAAGTTTAAAGCAGAAATAGGGGCACTTTTAAAATTTTCATTTTTGACCAAAATCGATGGGTCCGGGGCTTAGGGAATTTCTCATATGCCCCAAAACCGTTGAAGCTCCTGTTCAAAAATCATGCTCCGAAATCAACTTTTTTTCATCTCAGGGATTCATTTTGGGATGGTAACTAAAGTTTAAAGCAGAAATAGGGGCACTTTTAAAATTTTCATTTTTGACCAAAATCGCTGGGTCCGGGGCTTAGGGAATTTCTCATATGCCCCAAAACCGTTGAAGCTCCTGTTAGAAAATCATGATCCGAAATCAACTTTTTTCATCTCAGGGATTCATTTTGGGATGGTAACTAAAGTTTAAAGCAGAAATAGGGGCACTTTTAAAATTTTAATTTTTGACCAAAATCGATGGGTCCGGGGCTTAGGGAATTTCTCATATGCCCCAAAACCGTTGAAGCTCCTGTTCAAAAATCATGCTCCGAAATCAACTTTTTTCATCTCAGGGATTCATTTTGGGATGGTAACTAAAGTTTAAAGCAGAAATAGGGGCACTTTTAAAATTTTCATTTTTGACCAAAATCGATGGGTCCGGGGTTTAGGGAATTTCTCATATGCCCCAAAACCGTTGAAGCTCCTGTTCAAAAATCATGCTCCGAAATCAACTTTTTTCATCTCAGGGATTCATTTTGGGATGGTAACTAAAGTTTAAAGCAGAAATAGGGGCACTTTTAAAATTTTCATTTTTGACCAAAATCGATGGGTCCGGGGCTTAGAGAATTTCTCATATGCCCCAAAACCGTTAAAGCTCCTGTTCAAAAATCATGCTCCGAAATCAACTTTTTTCATCTCAGGGATTCATTTTGGGATGGTAACTAAAGTTTAAAGCAGAAATAGGGGCACTTTTAAAATTTTCAGTTTGGACCAAAATCGATGGGTCCGGGGCTTAGGGAATTTCTCATATGCCACAAAACCGTTGAAGCTCCTGTTCAAAAATCATGCTCCGAAATCAACTTTTTTCATCTCAGGGATTCATTTTGGGATGGTAACTAAAGTTTAAAGCAGAAATAGGGGCACTTTTAAAATTTTCATTTTTGACCAAAATTGATGGGTCCGGGGCTTAGGGAATTTCTCATATGCCACAAAACCGTTGAAGCTCCTGTTCAAAAATCATGCTCTGAAATCAACTTTTTTTCATCTCAGGGATTCATTTTGGGATGGTAACTAAAGTTTAAAGCAGAAATAGGGGCACTTTTAAAATTTTCATTTTTGACCAAAATCGATGGGTCCAGGGCTTAGGGAATTTCTCATATGCCACAAAACCGTTGAAGCTCCTGTTCAAAAATCATGCTCCGAAATCAACTTTTTTCATCTCAGGGATTCATTTTGGGATGGTAACTAAAGTTTAAAGCAGAAATAGGGGCACTTTTAAAATTTTCATTTTTGACCAAAATCGATGGGTCCGGGGCTTAGGGAATTTCTCATATGCCCCAAAACCGTTGAAGCTCCTGTTCAAAAATCATGCTCCGAAATCAACTTTTTTCATCTCAGGGATTCATTTTGGGATGGTAACTAAAGTTTAAAGCAGAAATAGGGGCACTTTTAAAATTTTCATTTTTGACCAAAATCGATGGGTCCGGGGCTTAGGGAATTTCTCATATGCCCCAAAACCGTTGAAGCTCCTGTTCAAAAATCATGCTCCGAAATCAACTTTTTTCATCTCAGGGATTTATTTTGGGATGGTAACTAAAGTTTAAAGCAGAAATAGGGGCACTTTTAAAATTTTCATTTTTGACCAAAATCGATGGGTCCGGGGTTTAGGGAATTTCTCATATGCCCCAAAACCGTTGAAGCTCCTGTTCAAAAATCATGCTCCGAAATCAACTTTTTTCATCTCAGGGATTCATTTTGGGATGGTAACTAAAGTTTAAAGCAGAAATAGGGGCACTTTCAAAATTTTCATTTTTGACCAAAATCGATGGGTCCGGGGCTTAGGGAATTTCTCATATGCCCCAAAACCGTTAAAGCTCCTGTTCAAAAATCATGCTCCGAAATCAACTTTTTTCATCTCAGGGATTCATTTTGGGATGGTAACTAAAGTTTAAAGCAGAAATAGGGGCACTTTTAAAATTTTCAGTTTGGACCAAAATCGATGGGTCCGGGGCTTAGGGAATTTCTCATATGCCCCAAAACCGTTAAAGCTCCTGTTCAAAAATCATGCTCCGAAATCAACTTTTTTCATCTCAGGGATTTATTTTGGGATGGTAACTAAAGTTTAAAGCAGAAATAGGGGCACTTTTAAAATTTTCATTTTTGACCAAAATCGATGGGTCCGGGGCTCAGGGAATTTCTCATATGCCCCAAAACCGTTGAAGCTCCTGTTCAAAAATCATGCTCCGAAATCAACTTTTTTCATCTCAGGGATTCATTTTGGGATGGTAACTAAAGTTTAAAGCAGAAATAGGGGCACTTTTAAAATTTTCATTTTTGACCAAAATCGATGGGTCCGGGGCTTAGGGAATTTCTCATATGCCACAAAACCGTTGAAGCTCCTGTTCAAAAATCATGCTCCGAAATCAACTTTTTTCATCTCAGGGATTCATTTTGGGATGGTAACTAAAGTTTAAAGCAGAAATAGGGGCACTTTTAAAATTTTAATTTTTTGACCAAAATCGATGGGTCCGGGGCTTAGGGAATTTCTCATATGCCACAAAACCGTTGAAGCTCCTGTTCAAAAATCATGCTCCGAAATCAACTTTTTTCATCTCAGGGATTTATTTTGGGATGGTAACTAAAGTTTAAAGCAGAAATAGGGGCACTTTTAAAATTTTCATTTTTGACCAAATTCGATGGGTCCGGGGCTTAGGGAATTTCTCATATGCCCCAAAACCGTTGAAGCTCCTGTTCAAAAATCATGCTCCGAAATCAACTTTTTTCATCTCAGGGATTCATTTTGGGATGGTAACTAAAGTTTAAAGCAGAAATAGGGGCACTTTTAAAATTTTCATTTTTGACCAAAATCGATGGGTCCGGGGCTTAGGGAATTTCTCATATGCCACAAAACCGTTGAAGCTCCTGTTCAAAAATCATGCTCCGAAATCAACTTTTTTCATCTCAGGGATTCATTTTGGGATGGTAACTAAAGTTTAAAGCAGAAATAGGGGCACTTTTAAAATTTTCATTTTTGACCAAAATCGATGGGTCCGGGGCTTAGGGAATTTCTCATATGCCCCAAAACCATTGAAGCTCCTGTTCAAAAATCATGCTCCGAAATCAACTTTTTTCATCTCAGGGATTCATTTTGGGATGGTAACTAAAGTTTAAAGCAGAAATAGGGGCACTTTTAAAATTTTCATTTTTGACCAAAATCGATGGGTCCGGGGCTTAGGGAATTTCTCATATGCCCCAAAACCGTTAAAGCTCCTGTTCAAAAATCATGCTCCGAAATCAACTTTTTTCATCTCAGGGATTTATTTTGGGATGGTAACTAAAGTTTAAAGCAGAAATAGGGGCACTTTCAAAATTTTCATTTTTGACCAAAATCGATGGGTCCGGGGCTTAGGGAATTTCTCATATGCCCCAAAACCGTTAAAGCTCCTGTTCAAAAATCATGCTCCGAAATCAACTTTTTTCATCTCAGGGATTCATTTTGGGATGGTAACTAAAGTTTAAAGCAGAAATAGGGGCACTTTTAAAATTTTCAGTTTGGACCAAAATCGATGGGTCCGGGGCTTAGGGAATTTCTCATATGCCCCAAAACCGTTAAAGCTCCTGTTCAAAAATCATGCTCCGAAATCAACTTTTTTCATCTCAGGGATTTATTTTGGGATGGTAACTAAAGTTTAAAGCAGAAATAGGGGCACTTTTAAAATTTTCATTTTTGACCAAAATCGATGGGTCCGGGGCTCAGGGAATTTCTCATATGCCCCAAAACCGTTGAAGCTCCTGTTCAAAAATCATGCTCCGAAATCAACTTTTTTCATCTCAGGGATTCATTTTGGGATGGTAACTAAAGTTTAAAGCAGAAATAGGGGCACTTTTAAAATTTTCATTTTTGACCAAAATCGATGGGTCCGGGGCTTAGGGAATTTCTCATATGCCCCAAAACTGTTAAAGCTCCTGTTCAAAAATCATGCTCCGAAATCAACTTTTTTCATCTCAGGGATTCATTTTGGGATGGTAACTAAAGTTTAAAGCAGAAATAGGGGCACTTTTAAAATTTTCATTTTTGACCAAAATCGATGGGTCCGGGGCTTAGGGAATTTCTCATATGCCACAAAACCGTTGAAGCTCCTGTTCAAAAATCATGCTCCGAAATCAACTTTTTTCATCTCAGGGATTCATTTTGGGATGGTAACTAAAGTTTAAAGCAGAAATAGGGACACCTTTAAAATTTTAATTTTTTGACCAAAATCGATGGGTCCGGGGCTTAGGGAATTTCTCATATGCCACAAAACCGTTGAAGCTCCTGTTCAAAAATCATGCTCCGAAATCAACTTTTTTCATCTCAGGGATTTATTTTGGGATGGTAACTAAAGTTTAAAGCAGAAATAGGGGCACTTTTAAAATTTTCATTTTTGACCAAATTCGATGGGTCCGGGGCTTAGGGAATTTCTCATATGCCCCAAAACCGTTGAAGCTCCTGTTCAAAAATCATGCTCCGAAATCAACTTTTTTCATCTCAGGGATTCATTTTGGGATGGTAACTAAAGTTTAAAGCAGAAATAGGGGCACTTTTAAAATTTTCATTTTTGACCAAAATCGATGGGTCCGGGGCTTAGGGAATTTCTCATATGCCCCAAAACCGTTGAAGCTCCTGTTCAAAAATCATGCTCCGAAATCAACTTTTTTCATCTCAGGGATTCATTTTGGGATGGTAACTAAAGTTTAAAGCAGAAATAGGGGCACTTTTAAAATTTTCATTTTTGACCAAAATCGATGGGTCCGGGGCTTAGGGAATTTCTCATATGCCCCAAAACCGTTGAAGCTCCTGTTCAAAAATCATGCTCCGAAATCAACTTTTTTTTATCTCAGGGATTCATTTTGGGATGGTAACTAAAGTTTAAAGCAGAAATAGGGGCACTTTTAAAATTTTCATTTTTGACCAAAATCGATGGGTCCGGGGCTTAGGGAATTTCTCATATGCCACAAAACCGTTGAAGCTCCTGTTCAAAAATCATGCTCCGAAATCAACTTTTTTCATCTCAGGGATTCATTTTGGGATGGTAACTAAAGTTTAAAGCAGAAATAGGGGCACTTTTAAAATTTTCATTTTTGACCAAAATCGATGGGTCCGGGGCTTAGGGAATTTCTCATATGCCCCAAAACCGTTAAAGCTCCTGTTCAAAAATCATGCTCCGAAATCAACTTTTTTCATCTCAGGGATTCATTTTGGGATGGTAACTAAAGTTTAAAGCAGAAATAGGGGCACTTTTAAAATTTTCAGTTTGGACCAAAATCGATGGGTCCGGGGCTTAGGGAATTTCTCATATGCCCCAAAACCGTTAAAGCTCCTGTTCAAAAATCATGCTCCGAAATCAACTTTTTTCATCTCAGGGATTTATTTTGGGATGGTAACTAAAGTTTAAAGCAGAAATAGGGGCACTTTTAAAATTTTCATTTTTGACCAAAATCGATGGGTCCGGGGCTCAGGGAATTTCTCATATGCCCCAAAACCGTTGAAGCTCCTGTTCAAAAATCATGCTCCGAAATCAACTTTTTTCATCTCAGGGATTCATTTTGGGATGGTAACTAAAGTTTAAAGCAGAAATAGGGGCACTTTTAAAATTTTCATTTTTGACCAAAATCGATGGGTCCGGGGCTTAGGGAATTTCTCATATGCCCCAAAACTGTTAAAGCTCCTGTTCAAAAATCATGCTCCGAAATCAACTTTTTTCATCTCAGGGATTCATTTTGGGATGGTAACTAAAGTTTAAAGCAGAAATAGGGGCACTTTTAAAATTTTCATTTTTGACCAAAATCGATGGGTCCGGGGCTTAGGGAATTTCTCATATGCCACAAAACCGTTGAAGCTCCTGTTCAAAAATCATGCTCCGAAATCAACTTTTTTCATCTCAGGGATTCATTTTGGGATGGTAACTAAAGTTTAAAGCAGAAATAGGGACACCTTTAAAATTTTAATTTTTTGACCAAAATCGATGGGTCCGGGGCTTAGGGAATTTCTCATATGCCACAAAACCGTTGAAGCTCCTGTTCAAAAATCATGCTCCGAAATCAACTTTTTTCATCTCAGGGATTTATTTTGGGATGGTAACTAAAGTTTAAAGCAGAAATAGGGGCACTTTTAAAATTTTCATTTTTGACCAAATTCGATGGGTCCGGGGCTTAGGGAATTTCTCATATGCCCCAAAACCGTTGAAGCTCCTGTTCAAAAATCATGCTCCGAAATCAACTTTTTTCATCTCAGGGATTCATTTTGGGATGGTAACTAAAGTTTAAAGCAGAAATAGGGGCACTTTTAAAATTTTCATTTTTGACCAAAATCGATGGGTCCGGGGCTTAGGGAATTTCTCATATGCCCCAAAACCGTTGAAGCTCCTGTTCAAAAATCATGCTCCGAAATCAACTTTTTTCATCTCAGGGATTCATTTTGGGATGGTAACTAAAGTTTAAAGCAGAAATAGGGGCACTTTTAAAATTTTCATTTTTGACCAAAATCGATGGGTCCGGGGCTTAGGGAATTTCTCATATGCCCCAAAACCGTTGAAGCTCCTGTTCAAAAATCATGCTCCGAAATCAACTTTTTTTTATCTCAGGGATTCATTTTGGGATGGTAACTAAAGTTTAAAGCAGAAATAGGGGCACTTTTAAAATTTTCATTTTTGACCAAAATCGATGGGTCCGGGGCTTAGGGAATTTCTCATATGCCACAAAACCGTTGAAGCTCCTGTTCAAAAATCATGCTCCGAAATCAACTTTTTTCATCTCAGGGATTCATTTTGGGATGGTAACTAAAGTTTAAAGCAGAAATAGGGGCACTTTTAAAATTTTCATTTTTGACCAAAATCGATGGGTCCGGGGCTTAGGGAATTTCTCATATGCCACAAAACCGTTGAAGCTCCTGTTCAAAAATCATGCTCCGAAATCAACTTTTTTCATCTCAGGGATTCATTTTGGGATGGTAACTAAAGTTTAAAGCAGAAATAGGGGCACTTTTAAAATTTTCATTTTTGACCAAAATCGATGGGTCCGGGGCTTAGGGAATTTCTCATATGCCCCAAAACCGTTAAAGCTCCTGTTCAAAAATCATGCTCCGAAATCAACTTTTTTCATCTCAGGGATTCATTTTGGGATGGTAACTAAAGTTTAAAGCAGAAATAGGGGCACTTTTAAAATTTTCATTTTTGACCAAAATCGATGGGTCCGGGGCTTAGGGAATTTCTCATATGCCACAAAACCGTTGAAGCTCCTGTTCAAAAATCATGCTCCGAAATCAACTTTTTTCATCTCAGGGATTCATTTTGGGATGGTAACTAAAGTTTAAAGCAGAAATAGGGGCACTTTTAAAATTTTCATTTTTTGACCAAAATCGATGGGTCCGGGGCTTAGGGAATTTCTCATATGCCACAAAACCGTTGAAGCTCCTGTTCAAAAATCATGCTCCGAAATCAACTTTTTTCATCTCAGGGATTTATTTTGGGATGGTAACTAAAGTTTAAAGCAGAAATAGGGGCACTTTTAAAATTTTCATTTTTGACCAAATTCGATGGGTCCGGGGTTTAGGGAATTTCTCATATGCCCCAAAACCGTTGAAGCTCCTGTTCAAAAATCATGCTCCGAAATCAACTTTTTTCATCTCAGGGATTCATTTTGGGATGGTAACTAAAGTTTAAAGCAGAAATAGGGGCACTTTTAAAATTTTCATTTTTGACCAAAATCGATGGGTCCGGGGCTTAGGGAATTTCTCATATGCCCCAAAACCGTTGAAGCTCCTGTTCAAAAATCATGCTCCGAAATCAACTTTTTTCATCTCAGGGATTCATTTTGGGATGGTAACTAAAGTTTAAAGCAGAAATAGGGGCACTTTTAAAATTTTCATTTTTGACCAAAATCGATGGGTCCGTGGCTTAGGGATTTTCTCATATGCCCCAAAACCGTTGAAGCTCCTGTTCAAAAATCATGCTCCGAAATCAACTTTTTTCATCTCAGGGATTCATTTTGGGAAGGTAACTAAAGTTTAAAGCAGAAATAGGGGCACTTTTAAAATTTTCATTTTTGACCAAAATCGATGGGTCCGGGGCTTAGGGAATTTCTCATATGCCACAAAACCGTTGAAGCTCCTGTTCAAAAATCATGCTCCGAAATCAACTTTTTTCATCTCAGGGATTCATTTTGGGATGGTAACTAAAGTTTAAAGCAGAAATAGGGGCACTTTTAAAATTTTCATTTTTGACCAAAATCGATGGGTCCGGGGCTTAGGGAATTTCTCATATGCCCCAAAACCGTTGAAGCTCCTGTTCAAAAATCATGCTCCGAAATCAACTTTTTTCATCTCAGGGATTCATTTTGGGATGGTAACTAAAGTTTAAAGCAGAAATAGGGGCACTTTTAAAATTTTCATTTTTGACCAAAATCGATGGGTCCGGGGCTTAGGGAATTTCTCATATGCCCCAAAACCGTTAAAGCTCCTGTTCAAAAATCATGCTCCGAAATCAACTTTTTTCATCTCAGGGATTTATTTTGGGATGGTAACTAAAGTTTAAAGCAGAAATAGGGGCACTTTCAAAATTTTCATTTTTGACCAAAATCGATGGGTCCGGGGCTTAGGGAATTTCTCATATGCCCCAAAACCGTTAAAGCTCCTGTTCAAAAATCATGCTCCGAAATCAACTTTTTTCATCTCAGGGATTCATTTTGGGATGGTAACTAAAGTTTAAAGCAGAAATAGGGGCACTTTTAAAATTTTCAGTTTGGACCAAAATCGATGGGTCCGGGGCTTAGGGAATTTCTCATATGCCCCAAAACCGTTAAAGCTCCTGTTCAAAAATCATGCTCCGAAATCAACTTTTTTAATCTCAGGGATTTATTTTGGGATGGTAACTAAAGTTTAAAGCAGAAATAGGGGCACTTTTAAAATTTTCATTTTTGACCAAAATCGATGGGTCCGGGGCTCAGGGAATTTCTCATATGCCCCAAAACCGTTGAAGCTCCTGTTCAAAAATCATGCTCCGAAATCAACTTTTTTCATCTCAGGGATTCATTTTGGGATGGTAACTAAAGTTTAAAGCAGAAATAGGGGCACTTTTAAAATTTTCATTTTTGACCAAAATCGATGGGTCCGGGGCTTAGGGAATTTCTCATATGCCCCAAAACTGTTAAAGCTCCTGTTCAAAAATCATGCTCCGAAATCAACTTTTTTCATCTCAGGGATTCATTTTGGGATGGTAACTAAAGTTTAAAGCAGAAATAGGGGCACTTTTAAAATTTTCATTTTTGACCAAAATCGATGGGTCCGGGGCTTAGGGAATTTCTCATATGCCACAAAACCGTTGAAGCTCCTGTTCAAAAATCATGCTCCGAAATCAACTTTTTTCATCTCAGGGATTCATTTTGGGATGGTAACTAAAGTTTAAAGCAGAAATAGGGACACCTTTAAAATTTTAATTTTTTGACCAAAATCGATGGGTCCGGGGCTTAGGGAATTTCTCATATGCCACAAAACCGTTGAAGCTCCTGTTCAAAAATCATGCTCCGAAATCAACTTTTTTCATCTCAGGGATTTATTTTGGGATGGTAACTAAAGTTTAAAGCAGAAATAGGGGCACTTTTAAAATTTTCATTTTTGACCAAATTCGATGGGTCCGGGGCTTAGGGAATTTCTCATATGCCCCAAAACCGTTGAAGCTCCTGTTCAAAAATCATGCTCCGAAATCAACTTTTTTCATCTCAGGGATTCATTTTGGGATGGTAACTAAAGTTTAAAGCAGAAATAGGGGCACTTTTAAAATTTTCATTTTTGACCAAAATCGATGGGTCCGGGGCTTAGGGAATTTCTCATATGCCCCAAAACCGTTGAAGCTCCTGTTCAAAAATCATGCTCCGAAATCAACTTTTTTCATCTCAGGGATTCATTTTGGGATGGTAACTAAAGTTTAAAGCAGAAATAGGGGCACTTTTAAAATTTTCATTTTTGACCAAAATCGATGGGTCCGGGGCTTAGGGAATTTCTCATATGCCCCAAAACCGTTGAAGCTCCTGTTCAAAAATCATGCTTCGAAATCAACTTTTTTCATCTCAGGGATTCATTTTGGGATGGTAACTAAAGTTTAAAGCAGAAATAGGGGCACTTTTAAAATTTTCATTTTTGACCAAAATCGATGGGTCCGGGGCTTAGGGAATTTCTCATATGCCCCAAAACCGTTGAAGCTCCTGTTCAAAAATCATGCTCCGAAATCAACTTTTTTCATCTCAGGGATTTATTTTGGGATGGTAACCAAAGTTTAAAGCAGAAATAGGGGCACTTTTAAAATTTTCATTTTTGACCAAAATTGATGGGTCCGGGGCTTAGGGAATTTCTCATATGCCCCAAAACCGTTGAAGCTCCTGTTCAAAAATCATGCTCCGAAATCAACTTTTTTCATCTCAGGGATTCATTTTGGGATGGTAACTAAAGTTTAAAGCAGAAATAGGGGCACTTTTAAAATTTTCATTTTTGACCAAAATCGATGGGTCCGGGGCTTAGGGAATTTCTCATATGCCCCAAAACCGTTGAAGCTCCTGTTCAAAAATCATGCTCCGAAATCAACTTTTTTCATCTCAGGGATTCATTTTGGGATGGTAACTAAAGTTTAAAGCAGAAATAGGGGCACTTTAAAAATTTTCATTTTTGACCAAAATCGATGGGTCCGGGGCTTAGGGAATTTCTCATATGCCACAAAACCGTTGAAGCTCCTGTTCAAAAATCATGCTCCGAAATCAACTTTTTTCATCTCAGGGATTTATTTTGGGATGGTAACTAAAGTTTAAAGCAGAAATAGGGGCACTTTTAAAATTTTCATTTTTGACCAAAATCGATGGGTCCGGGGTTTAGGGAATTTCTCATATGCCCCAAAACCGTTGAAGCTCCTGTTCAAAAATCATGCTCCGAAATCAACTTTTTTCATCTCAGGGATTCATTTTGGGATGGTAACTAAAGTTTAAAGCAGAAATAGGGGCACTTTTAAAATTTTCATTTTTGACAAAAATCGATGGGTCCGGGGCTTAGGGAATTTCTCATATGCCACAAAACCGTTGAAGCTCCTGTTCAAAAATCATGCTCCGAAATCAACTTTTTTCATCTCAGGGATTCATTTTGGGATGGTAACTAAAGTTTAAAGCAGAAATAGGGGCACTTTTAAAATTTTCATTTTTGACCAAAATCGATGGGTCCGGGGCTTAGGGAATTTCTCATATGCCACAAAACCGTTGAAGCTCCTGTTCAAAAATCATGCTCCGAAATCAACTTTTTTCATCTCAGGGATTCATTTTGGGATGGTAACTAAAGTTTAAAGCAGAAATAGGGGCACTTTTAAAATTTTCATTTTTGACCAAATTCGATGGGTCCGGGGCTTAGGGAATTTCTCATATGCCCCAAAACCGTTGAAGCTCCTGTTCAAAAATCATGCTCCGAAATCAACTTTTTTCATCTCAGGGATTCATTTTGGGATGGTAACTAAAGTTTAAAGCAGAAATAGGGGCACTTTTAAAATTTTCATTTTTGACCAAAATCGATGGGTCCGGGGCTTAGGGAATTTCTCATATGCCCCAAAACCGTTGAAGCTCCTGTTCAAAAATCATGCTCCGAAATCAACTTTTTTCATCTCAGGGATTCATTTTGGGATGGTAACTAAAGTTTAAAGCAGAAATAGGGGCACTTTTAAAATTTTCATTTTTGACCAAAATCGATGGGTCCGGGGCTTAGGGAATTTCTCATATGCCACAAAACCGTTGAAGCTCCTGTTCAAAAATCATGCTCCGAAATCAACTTTTTTCATCTCAGGGATTCATTTTGGGATGGTAACTAAAGTTTAAAGCAGAAATAGGGGCACTTTTAAAATTTTCATTTTTGACCAAAATCGATGGGTCCGGGGCTTAGGGAATTTCTCATATGCCACAAAACCGTTGAAGCTCCTGTTCAAAAATCATGCTCCGAAATCAACTTTTTTCATCTCAGGGATTTATTTTTGGATGGTAACTAAAGTTTAAAGCAGAAATAGGGGCACTTTTAAAATTTTCATTTTTGACCAAAATCGATGGGTCCGGGGTTTAGGGAATTTCTCATATGCCACAAAACCGTTAAAGCTCCTGTTCAAAAATCATGCTCCGAAATCAACTTTTTTCATCTCAGGGATTTATTTTGGGATGGTAACTAAAGTTTAAAACAGAAATAGGGGCACTTTTAAAATTTTCATTTTTGACCAAAATCGATGGGTCCGGGGCTTAGGGAATTTCTCATATGCCACAAAACCGTTGAAGCTCCTGTTCAAAAATCATGCTCCGAAATCAACTTTTTTCATCTCAGGGATTTATTTTTGGATGGTAACTAAAGTTTAAAGCAGAAATAGGGGCACTTTTAAAATTTTCATTTTTGACCAAAATCGATGGGTCCGGGGTTTAGGGAATTTCTCATATGCCACAAAACCGTTGAAGCTCCTGTTCAAAAATCATGCTCCGAAATCAACTTTTTTCATCTCAGGGATTCATTTTGGGATGGTAACTAAAGTTTAAAACAGAAATAGGGGCACTTTTAAAATTTTCATTTTTGACCAAAATCGATGGGTCCGGGGCTTAGGGAATTTCTCATATGCCCCAAAACCGTTAAAGCTCCTGTTCAAAAATCATGCTCCGAAATCAACTTTTTTCATCTCAGGGATTCATTTTGGGATGGTAACTAAAGTTTAAAGCAGAAATAGGGGCACTTTTAAAATTTTCATTTTTGACCAAAATCGATGGGTCCGGGGCTTAGGGAATTTCTCATATGCCCCAAAACCGTTGAAGCTCCTGTTCAAAAATCATGCTCCGAAATCAACTTTTTTCATCTCAGGGATTCATTTTGGGATGGTAACTAAAGTTTAAAGCAGAAATAGGGGCACTTTTAAAATTTTCATTTTTGACCAAAATCGATGGGTCCGGGGCTTAGGGAATTTCTCATATGCCACAAAACCGTTGAAGCTCCTGTTCAAAAATCATGCTCCGAAATCAACTTTTTTCATCTCAGGGATTCATTTTGGGATGGTAACTAAAGTTTAAAGCAGAAATAGGGGCACTTTTAAAATTTTCATTTTTGACCAAAATCGATGGGTCCGGGGCTTAGGGAATTTCTCATATGCCCCAAAACCGTTGAAGCTCCTGTTCAAAAATCATGCTCCGAAATCAACTTTTTTCATCTCAGGGATTCATTTTGGGATGGTAACTAAAGTTTAAAGCAGAAATAGGGGCACTTTTAAAATTTTCATTTTTGACCAAAATCGCTGGGTCCGGGGCTTAGGGAATTTCTCATATGCCCCAAAACCGTTGAAGCTCCTGTTAGAAAATCATGATCCGAAATCAACTTTTTTCATCTCAGGGATTCATTTTGGGATGGTAACTAAAGTTTAAAGCAGAAATAGGGGCACTTTTAAAATTTTAATTTTTGACCAAAATCGATGGGTCCGGGGCTTAGGGAATTTCTCATATGCCCCAAAACCGTTGAAGCTCCTGTTCAAAAATCATGCTCCGAAATCAACTTTTTTCATCTCAGGGATTCATTTTGGGATGGTAACTAAAGTTTAAAGCAGAAATAGGGGCACTTTTAAAATTTTCATTTTTGACCAAAATCGATGGGTCCGGGGTTTAGGGAATTTCTCATATGCCCCAAAACCGTTGAAGCTCCTGTTCAAAAATCATGCTCCGAAATCAACTTTTTTCATCTCAGGGATTCATTTTGGGATGGTAACTAAAGTTTAAAGCAGAAATAGGGGCACTTTTAAAATTTTCATTTTTGACCAAAATCGATGGGTCCGGGGCTTAGAGAATTTCTCATATGCCCCAAAACCGTTAAAGCTCCTGTTCAAAAATCATGCTCCGAAATCAACTTTTTTCATCTCAGGGATTCATTTTGGGATGGTAACTAAAGTTTAAAGCAGAAATAGGGGCACTTTTAAAATTTTCAGTTTGGACCAAAATCGATGGGTCCGGGGCTTAGGGAATTTCTCATATGCCACAAAACCGTTGAAGCTCCTGTTCAAAAATCATGCTCCGAAATCAACTTTTTTCATCTCAGGGATTCATTTTGGGATGGTAACTAAAGTTTAAAGCAGAAATAGGGGCACTTTTAAAATTTTCATTTTTGACCAAAATTGATGGGTCCGGGGCTTAGGGAATTTCTCATATGCCACAAAACCGTTGAAGCTCCTGTTCAAAAATCATGCTCTGAAATCAACTTTTTTTCATCTCAGGGATTCATTTTGGGATGGTAACTAAAGTTTAAAGCAGAAATAGGGGCACTTTTAAAATTTTCATTTTTGACCAAAATCGATGGGTCCAGGGCTTAGGGAATTTCTCATATGCCACAAAACCGTTGAAGCTCCTGTTCAAAAATCATGCTCCGAAATCAACTTTTTTCATCTCAGGGATTCATTTTGGGATGGTAACTAAAGTTTAAAGCAGAAATAGGGGCACTTTTAAAATTTTCATTTTTGACCAAAATCGATGGGTCCGGGGCTTAGGGAATTTCTCATATGCCCCAAAACCGTTGAAGCTCCTGTTCAAAAATCATGCTCCGAAATCAACTTTTTTCATCTCAGGGATTCATTTTGGGATGGTAACTAAAGTTTAAAGCAGAAATAGTGGCACTTTTAAAATTTTCATTTTTGACCAAAATCGATGGGTCCGGGGCTTAGGGAATTTCTCATATGCCCCAAAACCGTTGAAGCTCCTGTTCAAAAATCATGCTCCGAAATCAACTTTTTTCATCTCAGGGATTTATTTTGGGATGGTAACTAAAGTTTAAAGCAGAAATAGGGGCACTTTTAAAATTTTCATTTTTGACCAAAATCGATGGGTCCGGGGTTTAGGGAATTTCTCATATGCCCCAAAACCGTTGAAGCTCCTGTTCAAAAATCATGCTCCGAAATCAACTTTTTTCATCTCAGGGATTCATTTTGGGATGGTAACTAAAGTTTAAAGCAGAAATAGGGGCACTTTCAAAATTTTCATTTTTGACCAAAATCGATGGGTCCGGGGCTTAGGGAATTTCTCATATGCCCCAAAACCGTTAAAGCTCCTGTTCAAAAATCATGCTCCGAAATCAACTTTTTTCATCTCAGGGATTCATTTTGGGATGGTAACTAAAGTTTAAAGCAGAAATAGGGGCACTTTTAAAATTTTCAGTTTGGACCAAAATCGATGGGTCCGGGGCTTAGGGAATTTCTCATATGCCCCAAAACCGTTAAAGCTCCTGTTCAAAAATCATGCTCCGAAATCAACTTTTTTCATCTCAGGGATTTATTTTGGGATGGTAACTAAAGTTTAAAGCAGAAATAGGGGCACTTTTAAAATTTTCATTTTTGACCAAAATCGATGGGTCCGGGGCTCAGGGAATTTCTCATATGCCCCAAAACCGTTGAAGCTCCTGTTCAAAAATCATGCTCCGAAATCAACTTTTTTCATCTCAGGGATTCATTTTGGGATGGTAACTAAAGTTTAAAGCAGAAATAGGGGCACTTTTAAAATTTTCATTTTTGACCAAAATCGATGGGTCCGGGGCTTAGGGAATTTCTCATATGCCACAAAACCGTTGAAGCTCCTGTTCAAAAATCATGCTCCGAAATCAACTTTTTTCATCTCAGGGATTCATTTTGGGATGGTAACTAAAGTTTAAAGCAGAAATAGGGGCACTTTTAAAATTTTAATTTTTTGACCAAAATCGATGGGTCCGGGGCTTAGGGAATTTCTCATATGCCACAAAACCGTTGAAGCTCCTGTTCAAAAATCATGCTCCGAAATCAACTTTTTTCATCTCAGGGATTTATTTTGGGATGGTAACTAAAGTTTAAAGCAGAAATAGGGGCACTTTTAAAATTTTCATTTTTGACCAAATTCGATGGGTCCGGGGCTTAGGGAATTTCTCATATGCCCCAAAACCGTTGAAGCTCCTGTTCAAAAATCATGCTCCGAAATCAACTTTTTTCATCTCAGGGATTCATTTTGGGATGGTAACTAAAGTTTAAAGCAGAAATAGGGGCACTTTTAAAATTTTCATTTTTGACCAAAATCGATGGGTCCGGGGCTTAGGGAATTTCTCATATGCCACAAAACCGTTGAAGCTCCTGTTCAAAAATCATGCTCCGAAATCAACTTTTTTCATCTCAGGGATTCATTTTGGGATGGTAACTAAAGTTTAAAGCAGAAATAGGGGCACTTTTAAAATTTTCATTTTTGACCAAAATCGATGGGTCCGGGGCTTAGGGAATTTCTCATATGCCCCAAAACCGTTGAAGCTCCTGTTCAAAAATCATGCTCCGAAATCAACTTTTTTCATCTCAGGGATTCATTTTGGGATGGTAACTAAAGTTTAAAGCAGAAATAGGGGCACTTTTAAAATTTTCATTTTTGACCAAAATCGATGGGTCCGGGGCTTAGGGAATTTCTCATATGCCCCAAAACCGTTAAAGCTCCTGTTCAAAAATCATGCTCCGAAATCAACTTTTTTCATCTCAGGGATTTATTTTGGGATGGTAACTAAAGTTTAAAGCAGAAATAGGGGCACTTTCAAAATTTTCATTTTTGACCAAAATCGATGGGTCCGGGGCTTAGGGAATTTCTCATATGCCCCAAAACCGTTAAAGCTCCTGTTCAAAAATCATGCTCCGAAATCAACTTTTTTCATCTCAGGGATTCATTTTGGGATGGTAACTAAAGTTTAAAGCAGAAATAGGGGCACTTTTAAAATTTTCAGTTTGGACCAAAATCGATGGGTCCGGGGCTTAGGGAATTTCTCATATGCCCCAAAACCGTTAAAGCTCCTGTTCAAAAATCATGCTCCGAAATCAACTTTTTTCATCTCAGGGATTTATTTTGGGATGGTAACTAAAGTTTAAAGCAGAAATAGGGGCACTTTTAAAATTTTCATTTTTGACCAAAATCGATGGGTCCGGGGCTCAGGGAATTTCTCATATGCCCCAAAACCGTTGAAGCTCCTGTTCAAAAATCATGCTCCGAAATCAACTTTTTTCATCTCAGGGATTCATTTTGGGATGGTAACTAAAGTTTAAAGCAGAAATAGGGGCACTTTTAAAATTTTCATTTTTGACCAAAATCGATGGGTCCGGGGCTTAGGGAATTTCTCATATGCCCCAAAACTGTTAAAGCTCCTGTTCAAAAATCATGCTCCGAAATCAACTTTTTTCATCTCAGGGATTCATTTTGGGATGGTAACTAAAGTTTAAAGCAGAAATAGGGGCACTTTTAAAATTTTCATTTTTGACCAAAATCGATGGGTCCGGGGCTTAGGGAATTTCTCATATGCCACAAAACCGTTGAAGCTCCTGTTCAAAAATCATGCTCCGAAATCAACTTTTTTCATCTCAGGGATTCATTTTGGGATGGTAACTAAAGTTTAAAGCAGAAATAGGGACACCTTTAAAATTTTAATTTTTTGACCAAAATCGATGGGTCCGGGGCTTAGGGAATTTCTCATATGCCACAAAACCGTTGAAGCTCCTGTTCAAAAATCATGCTCCGAAATCAACTTTTTTCATCTCAGGGATTTATTTTGGGATGGTAACTAAAGTTTAAAGCAGAAATAGGGGCACTTTTAAAATTTTCATTTTTGACCAAATTCGATGGGTCCGGGGCTTAGGGAATTTCTCATATGCCCCAAAACCGTTGAAGCTCCTGTTCAAAAATCATGCTCCGAAATCAACTTTTTTCATCTCAGGGATTCATTTTGGGATGGTAACTAAAGTTTAAAGCAGAAATAGGGGCACTTTTAAAATTTTCATTTTTGACCAAAATCGATGGGTCCGGGGCTTAGGGAATTTCTCATATGCCCCAAAACCGTTGAAGCTCCTGTTCAAAAATCATGCTCCGAAATCAACTTTTTTCATCTCAGGGATTCATTTTGGGATGGTAACTAAAGTTTAAAGCAGAAATAGGGGCACTTTTAAAATTTTCATTTTTGACCAAAATCGATGGGTCCGGGGCTTAGGGAATTTCTCATATGCCCCAAAACCGTTGAAGCTCCTGTTCAAAAATCATGCTCCGAAATCAACTTTTTTTTATCTCAGGGATTCATTTTGGGATGGTAACTAAAGTTTAAAGCAGAAATAGGGGCACTTTTAAAATTTTCATTTTTGACCAAAATCGATGGGTCCGGGGCTTAGGGAATTTCTCATATGCCACAAAACCGTTGAAGCTCCTGTTCAAAAATCATGCTCCGAAATCAACTTTTTTCATCTCAGGGATTCATTTTGGGATGGTAACTAAAGTTTAAAGCAGAAATAGGGGCACTTTTAAAATTTTCATTTTTGACCAAAATCGATGGGTCCGGGGCTTAGGGAATTTCTCATATGCCCCAAAACCGTTAAAGCTCCTGTTCAAAAATCATGCTCCGAAATCAACTTTTTTCATCTCAGGGATTCATTTTGGGATGGTAACTAAAGTTTAAAGCAGAAATAGGGGCACTTTTAAAATTTTCAGTTTGGACCAAAATCGATGGGTCCGGGGCTTAGGGAATTTCTCATATGCCCCAAAACCGTTAAAGCTCCTGTTCAAAAATCATGCTCCGAAATCAACTTTTTTCATCTCAGGGATTTATTTTGGGATGGTAACTAAAGTTTAAAGCAGAAATAGGGGCACTTTTAAAATTTTCATTTTTGACCAAAATCGATGGGTCCGGGGCTCAGGGAATTTCTCATATGCCCCAAAACCGTTGAAGCTCCTGTTCAAAAATCATGCTCCGAAATCAACTTTTTTCATCTCAGGGATTCATTTTGGGATGGTAACTAAAGTTTAAAGCAGAAATAGGGGCACTTTTAAAATTTTCATTTTTGACCAAAATCGATGGGTCCGGGGCTTAGGGAATTTCTCATATGCCCCAAAACTGTTAAAGCTCCTGTTCAAAAATCATGCTCCGAAATCAACTTTTTTCATCTCAGGGATTCATTTTGGGATGGTAACTAAAGTTTAAAGCAGAAATAGGGGCACTTTTAAAATTTTCATTTTTGACCAAAATCGATGGGTCCGGGGCTTAGGGAATTTCTCATATGCCACAAAACCGTTGAAGCTCCTGTTCAAAAATCATGCTCCGAAATCAACTTTTTTCATCTCAGGGATTCATTTTGGGATGGTAACTAAAGTTTAAAGCAGAAAAAGGGACACCTTTAAAATTTTAATTTTTTGACCAAAATCGATGGGTCCGGGGCTTAGGGAATTTCTCATATGCCACAAAACCGTTGAAGCTCCTGTTCAAAAATCATGCTCCGAAATCAACTTTTTTCATCTCAGGGATTTATTTTGGGATGGTAACTAAAGTTTAAAGCAGAAATAGGGGCACTTTTAAAATTTTCATTTTTGACCAAATTCGATGGGTCCGGGGCTTAGGGAATTTCTCATATGCCCCAAAACCGTTGAAGCTCCTGTTCAAAAATCATGCTCCGAAATCAACTTTTTTCATCTCAGGGATTCATTTTGGGATGGTAACTAAAGTTTAAAGCAGAAATAGGGGCACTTTTAAAATTTTCATTTTTGACCAAAATCGATGGGTCCGGGGCTTAGGGAATTTCTCATATGCCCCAAAACCGTTGAAGCTCCTGTTCAAAAATCATGCTCCGAAATCAACTTTTTTCATCTCAGGGATTCATTTTGGGATGGTAACTAAAGTTTAAAGCAGAAATAGGGGCACTTTTAAAATTTTCATTTTTGACCAAAATCGATGGGTCCGGGGCTTAGGGAATTTCTCATATGCCCCAAAACCGTTGAAGCTCCTGTTCAAAAATCATGCTCCGAAATCAACTTTTTTTTATCTCAGGGATTCATTTTGGGATGGTAACTAAAGTTTAAAGCAGAAATAGGGGCACTTTTAAAATTTTCATTTTTGACCAAAATCGATGGGTCCGGGGCTTAGGGAATTTCTCATATGCCACAAAACCGTTGAAGCTCCTGTTCAAAAATCATGCTCCGAAATCAACTTTTTTCATCTCAGGGATTCATTTTGGGATGGTAACTAAAGTTTAAAGCAGAAATAGGGGCACTTTTAAAATTTTCATTTTTGACCAAAATCGATGGGTCCGGGGCTTAGGGAATTTCTCATATGCCACAAAACCGTTGAAGCTCCTGTTCAAAAATCATGCTCCGAAATCAACTTTTTTCATCTCAGGGATTCATTTTGGGATGGTAACTAAAGTTTAAAGCAGAAATAGGGGCACTTTTAAAATTTTCATTTTTGACCAAAATCGATGGGTCCGGGGCTTAGGGAATTTCTCATATGCCCCAAAACCGTTAAAGCTCCTGTTCAAAAATCATGCTCCGAAATCAACTTTTTTCATCTCAGGGATTCATTTTGGGATGGTAACTAAAGTTTAAAGCAGAAATAGGGGCACTTTTAAAATTTTCATTTTTGACCAAAATCGATGGGTCCGGGGCTTAGGGAATTTCTCATATGCCACAAAACCGTTGAAGCTCCTGTTCAAAAATCATGCTCCGAAATCAACTTTTTTCATCTCAGGGATTCATTTTGGGATGGTAACTAAAGTTTAAAGCAGAAATAGGGGCACTTTTAAAATTTTCATTTTTTGACCAAAATCGATGGGTCCGGGGCTTAGGGAATTTCTCATATGCCACAAAACCGTTGAAGCTCCTGTTCAAAAATCATGCTCCGAAATCAACTTTTTTCATCTCAGGGATTTATTTTGGGATGGTAACTAAAGTTTAAAGCAGAAATAGGGGCACTTTTAAAATTTTCATTTTTGACCAAATTCGATGGGTCCGGGGTTTAGGGAATTTCTCATATGCCCCAAAACCGTTGAAGCTCCTGTTCAAAAATCATGCTCCGAAATCAACTTTTTTCATCTCAGGGATTCATTTTGGGATGGTAACTAAAGTTTAAAGCAGAAATAGGGGCACTTTTAAAATTTTCATTTTTGACCAAAATCGATGGGTCCGGGGCTTAGGGAATTTCTCATATGCCCCAAAACCGTTGAAGCTCCTGTTCAAAAATCATGCTCCGAAATCAACTTTTTTCATCTCAGGGATTCATTTTGGGATGGTAACTAAAGTTTAAAGCAGAAATAGGGGCACTTTTAAAATTTTCATTTTTGACCAAAATCGATGGGTCCGTGGCTTAGGGATTTTCTCATATGCCCCAAAACCGTTGAAGCTCCTGTTCAAAAATCATGCTCCGAAATCAACTTTTTTCATCTCAGGGATTCATTTTGGGAAGGTAACTAAAGTTTAAAGCAGAAATAGGGGCACTTTTAAAATTTTCATTTTTGACCAAAATCGATGGGTCCGGGGCTTAGGGAATTTCTCATATGCCACAAAACCGTTGAAGCTCCTGTTCAAAAATCATGCTCCGAAATCAACTTTTTTCATCTCAGGGATTCATTTTGGGATGGTAACTAAAGTTTAAAGCAGAAATAGGGGCACTTTTAAAATTTTCATTTTTGACCAAAATCGATGGGTCCGGGGCTTAGGGAATTTCTCATATGCCCCAAAACCGTTGAAGCTCCTGTTCAAAAATCATGCTCCGAAATCAACTTTTTTCATCTCAGGGATTCATTTTGGGATGGTAACTAAAGTTTAAAGCAGAAATAGGGGCACTTTTAAAATTTTCATTTTTGACCAAAATCGATGGGTCCGGGGCTTAGGGAATTTCTCATATGCCCCAAAACCGTTAAAGCTCCTGTTCAAAAATCATGCTCCGAAATCAACTTTTTTCATCTCAGGGATTTATTTTGGGATGGTAACTAAAGTTTAAAGCAGAAATAGGGGCACTTTCAAAATTTTCATTTTTGACCAAAATCGATGGGTCCGGGGCTTAGGGAATTTCTCATATGCCCCAAAACCGTTAAAGCTCCTGTTCAAAAATCATGCTCCGAAATCAACTTTTTTCATCTCAGGGATTCATTTTGGGATGGTAACTAAAGTTTAAAGCAGAAATAGGGGCACTTTTAAAATTTTCAGTTTGGACCAAAATCGATGGGTCCGGGGCTTAGGGAATTTCTCATATGCCCCAAAACCGTTAAAGCTCCTGTTCAAAAATCATGCTCCGAAATCAACTTTTTTAATCTCAGGGATTTATTTTGGGATGGTAACTAAAGTTTAAAGCAGAAATAGGGGCACTTTTAAAATTTTCATTTTTGACCAAAATCGATGGGTCCGGGGCTCAGGGAATTTCTCATATGCCCCAAAACCGTTGAAGCTCCTGTTCAAAAATCATGCTCCGAAATCAACTTTTTTCATCTCAGGGATTCATTTTGGGATGGTAACTAAAGTTTAAAGCAGAAATAGGGGCACTTTTAAAATTTTCATTTTTGACCAAAATCGATGGGTCCGGGGCTTAGGGAATTTCTCATATGCCCCAAAACTGTTAAAGCTCCTGTTCAAAAATCATGCTCCGAAATCAACTTTTTTCATCTCAGGGATTCATTTTGGGATGGTAACTAAAGTTTAAAGCAGAAATAGGGGCACTTTTAAAATTTTCATTTTTGACCAAAATCGATGGGTCCGGGGCTTAGGGAATTTCTCATATGCCACAAAACCGTTGAAGCTCCTGTTCAAAAATCATGCTCCGAAATCAACTTTTTTCATCTCAGGGATTCATTTTGGGATGGTAACTAAAGTTTAAAGCAGAAATAGGGACACCTTTAAAATTTTAATTTTTTGACCAAAATCGATGGGTCCGGGGCTTAGGGAATTTCTCATATGCCACAAAACCGTTGAAGCTCCTGTTCAAAAATCATGCTCCGAAATCAACTTTTTTCATCTCAGGGATTTATTTTGGGATGGTAACTAAAGTTTAAAGCAGAAATAGGGGCACTTTTAAAATTTTCATTTTTGACCAAATTCGATGGGTCCGGGGCTTAGGGAATTTCTCATATGCCCCAAAACCGTTGAAGCTCCTGTTCAAAAATCATGCTCCGAAATCAACTTTTTTCATCTCAGGGATTCATTTTGGGATGGTAACTAAAGTTTAAAGCAGAAATAGGGGCACTTTTAAAATTTTCATTTTTGACCAAAATCGATGGGTCCGGGGCTTAGGGAATTTCTCATATGCCCCAAAACCGTTGAAGCTCCTGTTCAAAAATCATGCTCCGAAATCAACTTTTTTCATCTCAGGGATTCATTTTGGGATGGTAACTAAAGTTTAAAGCAGAAATAGGGGCACTTTTAAAATTTTCATTTTTGACCAAAATCGATGGGTCCGGGGCTTAGGGAATTTCTCATATGCCCCAAAACCGTTGAAGCTCCTGTTCAAAAATCATGCTCCGAAATCAACTTTTTTTTATCTCAGGGATTCATTTTGGGATGGTAACTAAAGTTTAAAGCAGAAATAGGGGCACTTTTAAAATTTTCATTTTTGACCAAAATCGATGGGTCCGGGGCTTAGGGAATTTCTCATATGCCCCAAAACCGTTGAAGCTCCTGTTCAAAAATCATGCTCCGAAATCAACTTTTTTCATCTCAGGGATTCATTTTGGGATGGTAACTAAAGTTTAAAGCAGAAATAGGGGCACTTTTAAAATTTTCATTTTTGACCAAAATCGATGGGTCCGGGGCTTAGGGAATTTCTCATATGCCACAAAACCGTTGAAGCTCCTGTTCAAAAATCATGCTCCGAAATCAACTTTTTTCATCTCAGGGATTCATTTTGGGATGGTAACTAAAGTTTAAAGCAGAAATAGGGGCACTTTTAAAATTTTCATTTTTGACCAAAATCGATGGGTCCGGGGCTTAGGGAATTTCTCATATGCCCCAAAACCGTTGAAGCTCCTGTTCAAAAATCATGCTCCGAAATCAACTTTTTTCATCTCAGGGATTCATTTTGGGATGGTAACTAAAGTTTAAAGCAGAAATAGGGGCACTTTTAAAATTTTCAATTTTGACCAAAATCGCTGGGTCCGGGGCTTAGGGAATTTCTCATATGCCCCAAAACCGTTGAAGCTCCTGTTAGAAAATCATGCTCCGAAATCAACTTTTTTCATCTCAGGGATTCATTTTGGGATGGTAACTAAAGTTTAAAGCAGAAATAGGGGCACTTTTAAAATTTTCATTTTTGACCAAATCGATGGGTCCGGGGCTTAGGGAATTTCTCATATGCCACAAAACCGTTGAAGCTCCTGTTCAAAAATCATGATCCGAAATCAACTTTTTTCATCTCAGGGATTCATTTTGGGATGGTAACTAAAGTTTAAAGCAGAAATAGGGGCACTTTTAAAATTTTCATTTTTGACCAAAATCGATGGGTCCGGGGCTTAGGGAATTTCTCATATGCCCCAAAACCGTTGAAGCTCCTGTTCAAAAATCATGCTCCGAAATCAACTTTTTTCATCTCAGGGATTCATTTTGGGATGGTAACTAAAGTTTAAAGCAGAAATAGGGGCACTTTTAAAATTTTCATTTTTGACCAAAATTGATGGGTCCGGGGCTTAGGGAATTTCTCATATGCCCCAAAACCGTTGAAGCTCCTGTTCAAAAATCATGCTCCGAAATCATCTTTTTTCATCTCAGGGATTCATTTTGGGATGGTAACTAAAGTTTAAAGCAGAAATAGGGGCACTTTTAAAATTTTCATTTTTGACCAAAATCGATGGGTCCGGGGCTTAGGGAATTTCTCATATGCCCCAAAACCGTTGAAGCTCCTGTTCAAAAATCATGCTCCGAAATCAACTTTTTTCATCTCAGGGATTCATTTTGGGATGGTAACTAAAGTTTAAAGCAGAAATAGGGGCACTTTTAAAATTTTCATTTTTGACCAAAATCGATGGGTCCGGGGCTTAGGGAATTTCTCATATGCCACAAAACCGTTGAAGCTCCTGTTCAAAAATCATGCTCCGAAATCAACTTTTTTCATCTCAGGGATTCATTTTGGGATGGTAACTAAAGTTTAAAGCAGAAATAGGGGCACTTTTAAAATTTTCATTTTTGACCAAAATTGATGGGTCCGGGGCTTAGGGAATTTCTCATATGCCACAAAACCGTTGAAGCTCCTGTTCAAAAATCATGCTCTGAAATCAACTTTTTTTCATCTCAGGGATTCATTTTGGGATGGTAACTAAAGTTTAAAGCAGAAATAGGGGCACTTTTAAAATTTTCATTTTTGACCAAAATCGATGGGTCCGGGGCTTAGGGAATTTCTCATATGCAACAAAACCGTTGAAGCTCCTGTTCAAAAATCATGCTCCGAAATCAACTTTTTTCATCTCAGGGATTCATTTTGGGATGGTAACTAAAGTTTAAAGCAGAAATAGGGGCACTTTTAAAATTTTCATTTTTGACCAAAATCGATGGGTCCGGGGCTTAGGGAATTTCTCATATGCCCCAAAACTGTTAAAGCTCCTGTTCAAAAATCATGCTCCGAAATCAACTTTTTTCATCTCAGGGATTCATTTTGGGATGGTAACTAAAGTTTAAAGCAGAAATAGGGGCACTTTTAAAATTTTCATTTTTGACCAAAATCGATGGGTCCGGGGCTTAGGGAATTTCTCATATGCCACAAAACCGTTGAAGCTCCTGTTCAAAAATCATGCTCCGAAATCAACTTTTTTCATCTCAGGGATTCATTTTGGGATGGTAACTAAAGTTTAAAGCAGAAATAGGGACACCTTTAAAATTTTAATTTTTTGACCAAAATCGATGGGTCCGGGGCTTAGGGAATTTCTCATATGCCACAAAACCGTTGAAGCTCCTGTTCAAAAATCATGCTCCGAAATCAACTTTTTTCATCTCAGGGATTTATTTTGGGATGGTAACTAAAGTTTAAAGCAGAAATAGGGGCACTTTTAAAATTTTCATTTTTGACCAAATTCGATGGGTCCGGGGCTTAGGGAATTTCTCATATGCCCCAAAACCGTTGAAGCTCCTGTTCAAAAATCATGCTCCGAAATCAACTTTTTTCATCTCAGGGATTCATTTTGGGATGGTAACTAAAGTTTAAAGCAGAAATAGGGGCACTTTTAAAATTTTCATTTTTGACCAAAATCGATGGGTCCGGGGCTTAGGGAATTTCTCATATGCCCCAAAACCGTTGAAGCTCCTGTTCAAAAATCATGCTCCGAAATCAACTTTTTTCATCTCAGGGATTCATTTTGGGATGGTAACTAAAGTTTAAAGCAGAAATAGGGGCACTTTTAAAATTTTCATTTTTGACCAAAATCGATGGGTCCGGGGCTTAGGGAATTTCTCATATGCCCCAAAACCGTTGAAGCTCCTGTTCAAAAATCATGCTCCGAAATCAACTTTTTTTTATCTCAGGGATTCATTTTGGGATGGTAACTAAAGTTTAAAGCAGAAATAGGGGCACTTTTAAAATTTTCATTTTTGACCAAAATCGATGGGTCCGGGGCTTAGGGAATTTCTCATATGCCACAAAACCGTTGAAGCTCCTGTTCAAAAATCATGCTCCGAAATCAACTTTTTTCATCTCAGGGATTCATTTTGGGATGGTAACTAAAGTTTAAAGCAGAAATAGGGGCACTTTTAAAATTTTCATTTTTGACCAAAATCGATGGGTCCGGGGCTTAGGGAATTTCTCATATGCCCCAAAACCGTTAAAGCTCCTGTTCAAAAATCATGCTCCGAAATCAACTTTTTTCATCTCAGGGATTCATTTTGGGATGGTAACTAAAGTTTAAAGCAGAAATAGGGGCACTTTTAAAATTTTCAGTTTGGACCAAAATCGATGGGTCCGGGGCTTAGGGAATTTCTCATATGCCCCAAAACCGTTAAAGCTCCTGTTCAAAAATCATGCTCCGAAATCAACTTTTTTCATCTCAGGGATTTATTTTGGGATGGTAACTAAAGTTTAAAGCAGAAATAGGGGCACTTTTAAAATTTTCATTTTTGACCAAAATCGATGGGTCCGGGGCTCAGGGAATTTCTCATATGCCCCAAAACCGTTGAAGCTCCTGTTCAAAAATCATGCTCCGAAATCAACTTTTTTCATCTCAGGGATTCATTTTGGGATGGTAACTAAAGTTTAAAGCAGAAATAGGGGCACTTTTAAAATTTTCATTTTTGACCAAAATCGATGGGTCCGGGGCTTAGGGAATTTCTCATATGCCCCAAAACTGTTAAAGCTCCTGTTCAAAAATCATGCTCCGAAATCAACTTTTTTCATCTCAGGGATTCATTTTGGGATGGTAACTAAAGTTTAAAGCAGAAATAGGGGCACTTTTAAAATTTTCATTTTTGACCAAAATCGATGGGTCCGGGGCTTAGGGAATTTCTCATATGCCACAAAACCGTTGAAGCTCCTGTTCAAAAATCATGCTCCGAAATCAACTTTTTTCATCTCAGGGATTCATTTTGGGATGGTAACTAAAGTTTAAAGCAGAAAAAGGGACACCTTTAAAATTTTAATTTTTTGACCAAAATCGATGGGTCCGGGGCTTAGGGAATTTCTCATATGCCACAAAACCGTTGAAGCTCCTGTTCAAAAATCATGCTCCGAAATCAACTTTTTTCATCTCAGGGATTTATTTTGGGATGGTAACTAAAGTTTAAAGCAGAAATAGGGGCACTTTTAAAATTTTCATTTTTGACCAAATTCGATGGGTCCGGGGCTTAGGGAATTTCTCATATGCCCCAAAACCGTTGAAGCTCCTGTTCAAAAATCATGCTCCGAAATCAACTTTTTTCATCTCAGGGATTCATTTTGGGATGGTAACTAAAGTTTAAAGCAGAAATAGGGGCACTTTTAAAATTTTCATTTTTGACCAAAATCGATGGGTCCGGGGCTTAGGGAATTTCTCATATGCCCCAAAACCGTTGAAGCTCCTGTTCAAAAATCATGCTCCGAAATCAACTTTTTTCATCTCAGGGATTCATTTTGGGATGGTAACTAAAGTTTAAAGCAGAAATAGGGGCACTTTTAAAATTTTCATTTTTGACCAAAATCGATGGGTCCGGGGCTTAGGGAATTTCTCATATGCCCCAAAACCGTTGAAGCTCCTGTTCAAAAATCATGCTCCGAAATCAACTTTTTTTTATCTCAGGGATTCATTTTGGGATGGTAACTAAAGTTTAAAGCAGAAATAGGGGCACTTTTAAAATTTTCATTTTTGACCAAAATCGATGGGTCCGGGGCTTAGGGAATTTCTCATATGCCACAAAACCGTTGAAGCTCCTGTTCAAAAATCATGCTCCGAAATCAACTTTTTTCATCTCAGGGATTCATTTTGGGATGGTAACTAAAGTTTAAAGCAGAAATAGGGGCACTTTTAAAATTTTCATTTTTGACCAAAATCGATGGGTCCGGGGCTTAGGGAATTTCTCATATGCCACAAAACCGTTGAAGCTCCTGTTCAAAAATCATGCTCCGAAATCAACTTTTTTCATCTCAGGGATTCATTTTGGGATGGTAACTAAAGTTTAAAGCAGAAATAGGGGCACTTTTAAAATTTTCATTTTTGACCAAAATCGATGGGTCCGGGGCTTAGGGAATTTCTCATATGCCCCAAAACCGTTAAAGCTCCTGTTCAAAAATCATGCTCCGAAATCAACTTTTTTCATCTCAGGGATTCATTTTGGGATGGTAACTAAAGTTTAAAGCAGAAATAGGGGCACTTTTAAAATTTTCATTTTTGACCAAAATCGATGGGTCCGGGGCTTAGGGAATTTCTCATATGCCACAAAACCGTTGAAGCTCCTGTTCAAAAATCATGCTCCGAAATCAACTTTTTTCATCTCAGGGATTCATTTTGGGATGGTAACTAAAGTTTAAAGCAGAAATAGGGGCACTTTTAAAATTTTCATTTTTTGACCAAAATCGATGGGTCCGGGGCTTAGGGAATTTCTCATATGCCACAAAACCGTTGAAGCTCCTGTTCAAAAATCATGCTCCGAAATCAACTTTTTTCATCTCAGGGATTTATTTTGGGATGGTAACTAAAGTTTAAAGCAGAAATAGGGGCACTTTTAAAATTTTCATTTTTGACCAAATTCGATGGGTCCGGGGTTTAGGGAATTTCTCATATGCCCCAAAACCGTTGAAGCTCCTGTTCAAAAATCATGCTCCGAAATCAACTTTTTTCATCTCAGGGATTCATTTTGGGATGGTAACTAAAGTTTAAAGCAGAAATAGGGGCACTTTTAAAATTTTCATTTTTGACCAAAATCGATGGGTCCGGGGCTTAGGGAATTTCTCATATGCCCCAAAACCGTTGAAGCTCCTGTTCAAAAATCATGCTCCGAAATCAACTTTTTTCATCTCAGGGATTCATTTTGGGATGGTAACTAAAGTTTAAAGCAGAAATAGGGGCACTTTTAAAATTTTCATTTTTGACCAAAATCGATGGGTCCGTGGCTTAGGGATTTTCTCATATGCCCCAAAACCGTTGAAGCTCCTGTTCAAAAATCATGCTCCGAAATCAACTTTTTTCATCTCAGGGATTCATTTTGGGAAGGTAACTAAAGTTTAAAGCAGAAATAGGGGCACTTTTAAAATTTTCATTTTTGACCAAAATCGATGGGTCCGGGGCTTAGGGAATTTCTCATATGCCACAAAACCGTTGAAGCTCCTGTTCAAAAATCATGCTCCGAAATCAACTTTTTTCATCTCAGGGATTCATTTTGGGATGGTAACTAAAGTTTAAAGCAGAAATAGGGGCACTTTTAAAATTTTCATTTTTGACCAAAATCGATGGGTCCGGGGCTTAGGGAATTTCTCATATGCCCCAAAACCGTTGAAGCTCCTGTTCAAAAATCATGCTCCGAAATCAACTTTTTTCATCTCAGGGATTCATTTTGGGATGGTAACTAAAGTTTAAAGCAGAAATAGGGGCACTTTTAAAATTTTCATTTTTGACCAAAATCGATGGGTCCGGGGCTTAGGGAATTTCTCATATGCCCCAAAACCGTTAAAGCTCCTGTTCAAAAATCATGCTCCGAAATCAACTTTTTTCATCTCAGGGATTTATTTTGGGATGGTAACTAAAGTTTAAAGCAGAAATAGGGGCACTTTCAAAATTTTCATTTTTGACCAAAATCGATGGGTCCGGGGCTTAGGGAATTTCTCATATGCCCCAAAACCGTTAAAGCTCCTGTTCAAAAATCATGCTCCGAAATCAACTTTTTTCATCTCAGGGATTCATTTTGGGATGGTAACTAAAGTTTAAAGCAGAAATAGGGGCACTTTTAAAATTTTCAGTTTGGACCAAAATCGATGGGTCCGGGGCTTAGGGAATTTCTCATATGCCCCAAAACCGTTAAAGCTCCTGTTCAAAAATCATGCTCCGAAATCAACTTTTTTAATCTCAGGGATTTATTTTGGGATGGTAACTAAAGTTTAAAGCAGAAATAGGGGCACTTTTAAAATTTTCATTTTTGACCAAAATCGATGGGTCCGGGGCTCAGGGAATTTCTCATATGCCCCAAAACCGTTGAAGCTCCTGTTCAAAAATCATGCTCCGAAATCAACTTTTTTCATCTCAGGGATTCATTTTGGGATGGTAACTAAAGTTTAAAGCAGAAATAGGGGCACTTTTAAAATTTTCATTTTTGACCAAAATCGATGGGTCCGGGGCTTAGGGAATTTCTCATATGCCCCAAAACTGTTAAAGCTCCTGTTCAAAAATCATGCTCCGAAATCAACTTTTTTCATCTCAGGGATTCATTTTGGGATGGTAACTAAAGTTTAAAGCAGAAATAGGGGCACTTTTAAAATTTTCATTTTTGACCAAAATCGATGGGTCCGGGGCTTAGGGAATTTCTCATATGCCACAAAACCGTTGAAGCTCCTGTTCAAAAATCATGCTCCGAAATCAACTTTTTTCATCTCAGGGATTCATTTTGGGATGGTAACTAAAGTTTAAAGCAGAAATAGGGACACCTTTAAAATTTTAATTTTTTGACCAAAATCGATGGGTCCGGGGCTTAGGGAATTTCTCATATGCCACAAAACCGTTGAAGCTCCTGTTCAAAAATCATGCTCCGAAATCAACTTTTTTCATCTCAGG
The DNA here is from genome assembly GCF_028390025.1 of Pseudophryne corroboree. Taxonomy (NCBI): domain Eukaryota; kingdom Metazoa; phylum Chordata; class Amphibia; order Anura; family Myobatrachidae; genus Pseudophryne; species Pseudophryne corroboree. Next base: position 452,093 of record NW_026970080.1, on the reverse strand, counting down.
GATTTATTTTGGGATGGTAACTAAAGTTTAAAGCAGAAATAGGGGCACTTTTAAAATTTTCATTTTTGACCAAATTCGATGGGTCCGGGGCTTAGGGAATTTCTCATATGCCCCAAAACCGTTGAAGCTCCTGTTCAAAAATCATGCTCCGAAATCAACTTTTTTCATCTCAGGGATTCATTTTGGGATGGTAACTAAAGTTTAAAGCAGAAATAGGGGCACTTTTAAAATTTTCATTTTTGACCAAAATCGATGGGTCCGGGGCTTAGGGAATTTCTCATATGCCCCAAAACCGTTGAAGCTCCTGTTCAAAAATCATGCTCCGAAATCAACTTTTTTCATCTCAGGGATTCATTTTGGGATGGTAACTAAAGTTTAAAGCAGAAATAGGGGCACTTTTAAAATTTTCATTTTTGACCAAAATCGATGGGTCCGGGGCTTAGGGAATTTCTCATATGCCCCAAAACCGTTGAAGCTCCTGTTCAAAAATCATGCTCCGAAATCAACTTTTTTTTATCTCAGGGATTCATTTTGGGATGGTAACTAAAGTTTAAAGCAGAAATAGGGGCACTTTTAAAATTTTCATTTTTGACCAAAATCGATGGGTCCGGGGCTTAGGGAATTTCTCATATGCCCCAAAACCGTTGAAGCTCCTGTTCAAAAATCATGCTCCGAAATCAACTTTTTTCATCTCAGGGATTCATTTTGGGATGGTAACTAAAGTTTAAAGCAGAAATAGGGGCACTTTTAAAATTTTCATTTTTGACCAAAATCGATGGGTCCGGGGCTTAGGGAATTTCTCATATGCCACAAAACCGTTGAAGCTCCTGTTCAAAAATCATGCTCCGAAATCAACTTTTTTCATCTCAGGGATTCATTTTGGGATGGTAACTAAAGTTTAAAGCAGAAATAGGGGCACTTTTAAAATTTTCATTTTTGACCAAAATCGATGGGTCCGGGGCTTAGGGAATTTCTCATATGCCCCAAAACCGTTGAAGCTCCTGTTCAAAAATCATGCTCCGAAATCAACTTTTTTCATCTCAGGGATTCATTTTGGGATGGTAACTAAAGTTTAAAGCAGAAATAGGGGCACTTTTAAAATTTTCAATTTTGACCAAAATCGCTGGGTCCGGGGCTTAGGGAATTTCTCATATGCCCCAAAACCGTTGAAGCTCCTGTTAGAAAATCATGCTCCGAAATCAACTTTTTTCATCTCAGGGATTCATTTTGGGATGGTAACTAAAGTTTAAAGCAGAAATAGGGGCACTTTTAAAATTTTCATTTTTGACCAAATCGATGGGTCCGGGGCTTAGGGAATTTCTCATATGCCACAAAACCGTTGAAGCTCCTGTTCAAAAATCATGATCCGAAATCAACTTTTTTCATCTCAGGGATTCATTTTGGGATGGTAACTAAAGTTTAAAGCAGAAATAGGGGCACTTTTAAAATTTTCATTTTTGACCAAAATCGATGGGTCCGGGGCTTAGGGAATTTCTCATATGCCCCAAAACCGTTGAAGCTCCTGTTCAAAAATCATGCTCCGAAATCAACTTTTTTCATCTCAGGGATTCATTTTGGGATGGTAACTAAAGTTTAAAGCAGAAATAGGGGCACTTTTAAAATTTTCATTTTTGACCAAAATTGATGGGTCCGGGGCTTAGGGAATTTCTCATATGCCCCAAAACCGTTGAAGCTCCTGTTCAAAAATCATGCTCCGAAATCATCTTTTTTCATCTCAGGGATTCATTTTGGGATGGTAACTAAAGTTTAAAGCAGAAATAGGGGCACTTTTAAAATTTTCATTTTTGACCAAAATCGATGGGTCCGGGGCTTAGGGAATTTCTCATATGCCCCAAAACCGTTGAAGCTCCTGTTCAAAAATCATGCTCCGAAATCAACTTTTTTCATCTCAGGGATTCATTTTGGGATGGTAACTAAAGTTTAAAGCAGAAATAGGGGCACTTTTAAAATTTTCATTTTTGACCAAAATCGATGGGTCCGGGGCTTAGGGAATTTCTCATATGCCACAAAACCGTTGAAGCTCCTGTTCAAAAATCATGCTCCGAAATCAACTTTTTTCATCTCAGGGATTCATTTTGGGATGGTAACTAAAGTTTAAAGCAGAAATAGGGGCACTTTTAAAATTTTCATTTTTGACCAAAATTGATGGGTCCGGGGCTTAGGGAATTTCTCATATGCCACAAAACCGTTGAAGCTCCTGTTCAAAAATCATGCTCTGAAATCAACTTTTTTTCATCTCAGGGATTCATTTTGGGATGGTAACTAAAGTTTAAAGCAGAAATAGGGGCACTTTTAAAATTTTCATTTTTGACCAAAATCGATGGGTCCGGGGCTTAGGGAATTTCTCATATGCAACAAAACCGTTGAAGCTCCTGTTCAAAAATCATGCTCCGAAATCAACTTTTTTCATCTCAGGGATTCATTTTGGGATGGTAACTAAAGTTTAAAGCAGAAATAGGGGCACTTTTAAAATTTTCATTTTTGACCAAAATCGATGGGTCCGGGGCTTAGGGAATTTCTCATATGCCACAAAACCGTTGAAGCTCCTGTTCAAAAATCATGCTCCGAAATCAACTTTTTTCATCTCAGGGATTCATCTTGGGATGGTAACTAAAGTTTAAAGCAGAAATAGGGGCACTTTTAAAATTTTCAATTTTGACCAAAATCGCTGGGTCCGGGGCTTAGGGAATTTCTCATATGCCCCAAAACCGTTGAAGCTCCTGTTAGAAAATCATGCTCCGAAATCAACTTTTTTCATCTCAGGGATTCATTTTGGGATGGTAACTAAAGTTTAAAGCAGAAATAGGGGCACTTTTAAAATTTTCATTTCTGACCAAAATCGATGGGTCCGGGGCTTAGGGAATTTCTCATATGCCCCAAAACCGTTGAAGCTCCTGTTCAAAAATCATGCTCCGAAATCAACTTTTTTCATCTCAGGGATTTATTTTGGGATGGTAACTAAAGTTTAAAGCAGAAATAGGGGCACTTTTAAAATTTTCATTTTTTACCAAAATCGATGGGTCCGGGGCTTAGGGAATTTCTCATATGCCCCAAAACCGTTGAAGCTCCTGTTCAAAAATCATGCTCCGAAATCAACTTTTTTCATCTCAGGGATTCATTTTGGGATGGTAACTAAAGTTTAAAGCAGAAATAGGGGCACTTTTAAAATTTTCATTTTTGACCAAAATTGATGGGTCCGGGGCTTAGGGAATTTCTCATATGCCCCAAAACCGTTGAAGCTCCTGTTCAAAAATCATGCTCCGAAATCAACTTTTTTCATCTCAGGGATTCATTTTGGGATGGTAACTAAAGTTTAAAGCAGAAATAGGGGCACTTTTAAAATTTTCATTTTTGACCAAAATCGATGGTTCCGGGGCTTAGGGAATTTCTCATATGCCCCAAAACCGTTGAAGCTCCTGTTCAAAAATCATGCTCCGAAATCAACTTTTTTCATCTCAGGGATTCATTTTGGGATGGTAACTAAAGTTTAAAGCAGAAATAGGGGCACTTTTAAAATTTTCATTTTTGACCAATATCAATGGGTCCGGGGCTTAGGGAATTTCTCATATGCCCCAAAACCGTTGAAGCTCCTGTTCAAAAATCATGCTCCGAAATCAACTTTTTTCATCTCAGGGATTCATTTTGGGATGGTAACTAAAGTTTAAAGCAGAAATAGGGGCACTTTTAAAATTTTCATTTTTGACCAAAATTGATGGGTCCGGGGCTTAGGGAATTTCTCATATGCCCCAAAACCGTTGAAGCTCCTGTTCAAAAATCATGCTCCGAAATCAACTTTTTTCATCTCAGGGATTCATTTTGGGATGGTAACTAAAGTTTAAAGCAGAAATAGGGGCACTTTTAAAATTTTCATTTTTGACCAAAATCGATGGTTCCGGGGCTTAGGGAATTTCTCATATGCCCCAAAACCGTTGAAGCTCCTGTTCAAAAATCATGCTCCGAAATCAACTTTTTTCATCTCAGGGATTCATTTTGGGATGGTAACTAAAGTTTAAAGCAGAAATAGGGGCACTTTTAAAATTTTCATTTTTGACCAATATCAATGGGTCCGGGGCTTAGGGAATTTCTCATATGCCCCAAAACCGTTGAAGCTCCTGTTCAAAAATCATGCTCCGAAATCAACTTTTTTCATCTCAGGGATTCATTTTGGGATGGTAACTAAAGTTTAAAGCAGAAATAGGGGCACTTTTAAAATTTTCATTTTTGACCAAAATTGATGGGTCCGGGGCTTAGGGAATTTCTCATATGCCCCAAAACCGTTGAAGCTCCTGTTCAAAAATCATGCTCCGAAATCAACTTTTTTCATCTCAGGGATTCATTTTGGGATGGTAACTAAAGTTTAAAGCAGAAATAGGGGCACTTTTAAAATTGTCATTTTTGACCAATATCAATGGGTCCGGGGCTTAGGGAATTTCTCATATGCCCCAAAACCGTTGAAGCTCCTGTTCAAAAATCATGCTCCGAAATCAACTTTTTTCATCTCAGGGATTCATTTTGGGATGGTAACTAAAGTTTAAAGCAGAAATAGGGGCACTTTTAAAATTTTCATTTTTGACCAAAATTGATGGGTCCGGGGCTTAGGGAATTTCTCATATGCCACAAAACCGTTGAAGCTCCTGTTCAAAAATCATGCTCTGAAATCAACTTTTTTTCATCTCAGGGATTCATTTTGGGATGGTAACTAAAGTTTAAAGCAGAAATAGGGGCACTTTTAAAATTTTCATTTTTGACCAAAATCGATGGGTCCAGGGCTTAGGGAATTTCTCATATGCCACAAAACCGTTGAAGCTCCTGTTCAAAAATCATGCTCCGAAATCAACTTTTTTCATCTCAGGGATTCATTTTGGGATGGTAACTAAAGTTTAAAGCAGAAATAGGGGCACTTTTAAAATTTTCATTTTTGACCAAAATCGATGGGTCCGGGGCTTAGGGAATTTCTCATATGCCCCAAAACCGTTGAAGCTCCTGTTCAAAAATCATGCTCCGAAATCAACTTTTTTCATCTCAGGGATTCATTTTGGGATGGTAACTAAAGTTTAAAGCAGAAATAGGGGCACTTTTAAAATTTTCATTTTTGACCAAAATCAATGGGTCCGGGGCTTAGGGAATTTCTCATATGCCCCAAAACCGTTGAAGCTCCTGTTCAAAAATCATGCTTCGAAATCAACTTTTTTCATCTCAGGGATTCATTTTGGGATGGTAACTAAAGTTTAAAGCAGAAATAGGGGCACTTTTAAAATTTTCATTTTTGACCAAAATCGATGGGTCTGGGGCTTAGGGAATTTCTCATATGCCCCAAAACCGTTGAAGCTCCTGTTCAAAAATCATGCTCCGAAATCAACTTTTTTCATCTCAGGGATTTATTTTGGGATGGTAACCAAAGTTTAAAGCAGAAATAGGGGCACTTTTAAAATTTTCATTTTTGACCAAAATCGATGGGTCCGGGGCTTAGGGAATTTCTCATATGCCCCAAAACCGTTGAAGCTCCTGTTCAAAAATCATGCTCCGAAATCAACTTTTTTCATCTCAGGGATTCATTTTGGGATGGTAACTAAAGTTTAAAGCAGAAATAGGGGCACTTTTAAAATTTTCATTTTTGACCAAAATCAATGGGTCCGGGGCTTAGGGAATTTCTCATATGCCCCAAAACCGTTGAAGCTCCTGTTCAAAAATCATGCTCCGAAATCAACTTTTTTCATCTCAGGGATTCATTTTGGGATGGTAACTAAAGTTTAAAGCAGAAATAGGGGCACTTTTAAAATTTTCATTTTTGACCAAAATCGATGGGTCCGGGGCTTAGAGAATTTCTCATATGCCCCAAAACCGTTAAAGCTCCTGTTCAAAAATCATGCTCCGAAATCAACTTTTTTCATCTCAGGGATTCATTTTGGGATGGTAACTAAAGTTTAAAGCAGAAATAGGGGCACTTTTAAAATTTTCATTTTTGACCAAAATCGATGGGTCCGGGGTTTAGGGAATTTCTCATATGCCCCAAAACCGTTGAAGCTCCTGTTCAAAAATCATGCTCCGAAATCAACTTTTTTCATCTCAGGGATTCATTTTGGGATGGTAACTAAAGTTTAAAGCAGAAATAGGGGCACTTTTAAAATGTTCATTTTAGACCAAAATCGCTGGGTCCGGGGCTTAGGGAATTTCTCATATGCCCCAAAACCGTTGAAGCTCCTGTTTAAAAATCATGCTCCGAAATCAACTTTTTTCATCTCAGGGATTCATTTTGGGATGGTAACTAAAGTTTAAAGCAGAAATAGGGGCACTTTTAAAATGATCATTTTTGACCAAAATCGATGGGTCCGGGGCTTAGGGAATTTCTCATATGCCCCAAAACCGTTGAAGCTCCTGTTCAAAAATCATGCTCCGAAATCAACTTTTTTCATCTCAGGGATTCATTTTGGGATGGTAACTAAAGTTTAAAGCAGAAATAGGGGCACTTTTAAAATTTTCATTTTTGACCAAAATCGATGGGTCCGGGGCTTAGAGAATTTCTCATATGCCCCAAAACCGTTAAAGCTCCTGTTCAAAAGTCATGCTCCGAACTCAACTTTTTTCATCTCAGGGATTCATTTTGGGATGGTAACTAAAGTTTAAAGCAGAAATAGGGGCACTTTTAAAATTTTCATTTTTGACCAAAATCGATGGGTCCGGGGCTTAGGGAATTTCTCATATGCCCCAAAACCGTTGAAGCTCCTGTTCAAAAATCATGCTCCGAAATCAACTTTTTTCATCTCAGGGATTCATTTTGGGATGGTAACTAAAGTTTAAAGCAGAAATAGGGGCACTTTTAAAATTTTCATTTTTGACCAAAATCGATGGGTCCGGGGCTTAGGGAATTTCTCATATGCCACAAAACCGTTGAAGCTCCTGTTCAAAAATCATGCTCCGAAATCAACTTTTTTCATCTCAGGGATTTATTTTGGGATGGTAACTAAAGTTTAAAGCAGAAATAGGGGCACTTTTAAAATTTTCATTTTTGACCAAAATCGATGGGTCCGGGGTTTAGGGAATTTCTCATATGCCCCAAAACCGTTGAAGCTCCTGTTCAAAAATCATGCTCCGAAATCAACTTTTTTCATCTCAGGGATTCATTTTGGGATGGTAACTAAAGTTTAAAGCAGAAATAGGGGCACTTTTAAAATTTTCATTTTTGACCAAAATCGCTGGGTCCGGGGCTTAGGGAATTTCTCATATGCCCCAAAACCGTTGAAGCTCCTGTTTAAAAATCATGCTCCGAAATCAACTTTTTTCATCTCAGGGATTCATTTTGGGATGGTAACTAAAGTTTAAAGCAGAAATAGGGGCACTTTTAAAATGATCATTTTTGACCAAAATCGATGGGTCCGGGGCTTAGGGAATTTCTCATATGTCCCAAAACCGTTGAAGCTCCTGTTCAAAAATCATGCTCCGAAATCAACTTTTTTCATCTCAGGGATTCATTTTGGGATGGTAACTAAAGTTTAAAGCAGAAATAGGGGCACTTTTAAAATTTTCATTTTTGACCAAAATCGATGGGTCCGGGGCTTAGGGAATTTCTCATATGCCCCAAAACCGTTGAAGCTCCTGTTCAAAAATCATGCTCCGAAATCAACTTTTTTCATCTCAGGGATTCATTTTGGGATGGCAACTAAAGTTTAAAGCAGAAATAGGGGCACTTTTAAAATTTTCATTTTTGACCAAAATCGATGGGTCCGGGGCTTAGGGAATTTCTCATATGCCACAAAACCGTTGAAGCTCCTGTTCAAAAATCATGCTCCGAAATCAACTTTTTTCATCTCAGGGATTCATTTTGGGATGGTAACTAAAGTTTAAAGCAGAAATAGGGGCACTTTTAAAATTTTCATTTTTGACCAAAATCGATGGATCCGGGGCTTAGGGAATTTCTCATATGCCCCAAAACCGTTGAAGCTCCTGTTCAAAAATCATGCTCCGAAATCAACTTTTTTCATCTCAGGGATTCATTTTGGGATGGTAACTAAAGTTTAAAGCAGAAATAGGGGCACTTTTAAAATTTTCATTTTTGACCAAAATCGATGGGTCCGGGGCTTAGGGAATTTCTCATATGCCCCAAAACCGTTGAAGCTCCTGTTCAAAAATCATGCTTCAAAATCAACTTTTTTCATCTCAGGGATTCATTTTGGGATGGTAACTAAAGTTTAAAGCAGAAATAGGGGCACTTTTAAAATTTTCATTTTTGACCAAAATCGATGGGTCCGGGGCTTAGGGAATTTCTCATATGCCCCAAAACCGTTGAAGCTCCTGTTCAAAAATCATGCTCCGAAATCAACTTTTTTCATCTCAGGGATTTATTTTGGGATGGTAACCAAAGTTTAAAGCAGAAATAGGGGCACTTTTAAAATTTTCATTTTTGACCAAAATTGATGGGTCCGGGGCTTAGGGAATTTCTCATATGCCCCAAAACCGTTGAAGCTCCTGTTCAAAAATCATGCTCCGAAATCAACTTTTTTCATCTCAGGGATTCATTTTGGGATGGTAACTAAAGTTTAAAGCAGAAATAGGGGCACTTTTAAAATTTTCATTTTTGACCAAAATCGATAGGTCCGGGGCTTAGGGAATTTCTCATATGCCCCAAAACCGTTGAAGCTCCTGTTCAAAAATCATGCTCCGAAATCAACTTTTTTCATCTCAGGGATTCATTTTGGGATGGTAACTAAAGTTTAAAGCAGAAATAGGGGCACTTTTAAAATTTTCATTTTTGACCAAAATCAATGGGTCCGGGGCTTAGGGAATTTCTCATATGCCCCAAAACCGTTGAAGCTCCTGTTCAAAAATCATGCTCCGAAATCAACTTTTTTCATCTCAGGGATTCATTTTGGGATGGTAACTAAAGTTTAAAGCAGAAATAGGGGCACTTTTAAAATTTTCATTTTTGACCAAAATCGATGGGTCCGGGGCTTAGAGAATTTCTCATATGCCCCAAAACCGTTAAAGCTCCTGTTCAAAAATCATGCTCCGAAATCAACTTTTTTCATCTCAGGGATTCATTTTGGGATGGTAACTAAAGTTTAAAGCAGAAATAGGGGCACTTTTAAAATTTTCATTTTTGACCAAAATCGATGGGTCCGGGGCTTAGGGAATTTCTCATATGCCCCAAAACCGTTGAAGCTCCTGTTCAAAAATCATGCTCCGAAATCAACTTTTTTCATCTCAGGGATTCATTTTGGGATGGTAACTAAAGTTTAAAGCAGAAATAGGGCACTTTTAAAATTTTCATTTTTGACCAAAATCGATGGGTCCGGGGTTTAGGGAATTTCTCATATGCCCCAAAACCGTTGAAGCTCCTGTTCAAAAATCATGCTCCGAAATCAACTTTTTTCATCTCAGGGATTCATTTTGGGATGGTAACTAAAGTTTAAAGCAGAAATAGGGGCACTTTTAAAATTTTCATTTTTGACAAAAATCGATGGGTCCAGGGCTTAGGGAATTTCTCATATGCCCCAAAACCGTTGAAGCTCCTGTTCAAAAATCATGCTCCGAAATCAACTTTTTTCATCTCAGGGATTCATTTTGGGATGGTAACTAAAGTTTAAAGCAGAAATAGGGGCACTTTTAAAATTTTCATTTTTGACAAAAATCGATGGGTCCAGGGCTTAGGGAATTTCTCATATGCCCCAAAACCGTTGAAGCTCCTGTTCAAAAATCATGCTCCGAAATCAACTTTTTTCATCTCAGGGATTCATTTTGGGATGGTAACTAAAGTTTAAAGCAGAAATAGGGGCACTTTTAAAATTTTCATTTTTGACCAAAATCGCTGGGTCCGGGGCTTAGGGAATTTCTCATATGCCCCAAAACCGTTGAAGCTCCTGTTCAAAAATCATGCTCCGAAATCAACTTTTTTCATCTCAGGGATTCATTTTGGGATGGTAACTAAAGTTTAAAGCAGAAATAGGGGCAGTTTTAAAATTTTCATTTTTGACCAAATCGATGGGTCCGGGGCTTAGGGAATTTCTCATATGCCACAAAACCGTTGAAGCTCCTGTTCAAAAATCATGCTCCGAAATCAACTTTTTTTCATCTCAGGGATTCATTTTGGGATGGTAACTAAAGTTTAAAGCAGAAATAGGGGCACTTTTAAAATTTTCATTTTTGACCAAAATCGATGGGTCCGGGGCTTAGGGAATTTCTCATATGCCCCAAAACCGTTGAAGCTCCTGTTCAAAAATCATGCTCCGAAATCAACTTTTTTCATCTCAGGGATTCATTTTGGGATGGTAACTAAAGTTTAAAGCAGAAATAGGGGCACTTTTAAAATTTTCATTTTTGACCAAAATCAATGGGTCCGGGGCTTAGGGAATTTCTCATATGCCCCAAAACCGTTGAAGCTCCTGTTCAAAAATCATGCTCCGAAATCAACTTTTTTCATCTCAGGGATTCATTTTGGGATGGTAACTAAAGTTTAAAGCAGAAATAGGGGCACTTTTAAAATTTTCATTTTTGACCAAAATCGATGGGTCCGGGGCTTAGGGAATTTCTCATATGCCACAAAACCGTTGAAGCTCCTGTTCAAAAATCATGCTCCGAAATCAACTTTTTTCATCTCAGGGATTTATTTTGGGATGGTAACTAAAGTTTAAAGCAGAAATAGGGGCACTTTTAAAATTTTCATTTTTGACCAAAATCGATGGGTCCGGGGTTTAGGGAATTTCTCATATGCCACAAAACCGTTAAAGCTCCTGTTCAAAAATCATGCTCCGAAATCAACTTTTTTCATCTCAGGGATTCATTTTGGGATGGTAACTAAAGTTTAAAGCAGAAATAGGGGCACTTTTAAAATTTTCATTTTTGACAAAAATCGATGGGTCCAGGGCTTAGGGAATTTCTCATATGCCCCAAAACCGTTGAAGCTCCTGTTCAAAAATCATGCTCCGAAATCAACTTTTTTCATCTCAGGGATTCATTTTGGGATGGTAACTAAAGTTTAAAGCAGAAATAGGGGCACTTTTAAAATTTTCATTTTTGACCAAAATCGATGGGTCCGGGGCTTAGGGAATTTCTCATATGTCCCAAAACCGTTGAAGCTCCTGTTCAAAAATCATGCTCCGAAATCAACTTTTTTCATCTCAGGGATTCATTTTGGGATGGTAACTAAAGTTTAAAGCAGAAATAGGGGCACTTTTAAAATTTTCATTTTTGACCAAAATCGATGGGTCCGGGGCTTAAGGAATTTCTCATATGCCCCAAAACCGTTGAAGCTCCTGTTCAAAAATCATGCTCCGAAATCAACTTTTTTCATCTCAGGGATTCATTTTGGGATGGTAACTAAAGTTTAAAGCAGAAATAGGGGCACTTTTAAAATTTTCATTTTTGACCAAAATTGATGGGTCCGGGGCTTAGGGAATTTCTCATATGCCACAAAACCGTTGAAGCTCCTGTTCAAAAATCATGCTCTGAAATCAACTTTTTTTCATCTCAGGGATTCATTTTGGGATGGTAACTAAAGTTTAAAGCAGAAATAGGGGCACTTTTAAAATTTTCATTTTTGACCAAAATCGATGGGTCCGGGGCTTAGGGAATTTCTCATATGCCCCAAAACCGTTGAAGCTCCTGTTCAAAAATCATGCTCCGAAATCAACTTTTTTCATCTCAGGGATTCATTTTGGGATGGTAACTAAAGTTTAAAGCAGAAATAGGGGCACTTTTAAAATTTTCATTTTTGACCAAAATCGATGGGTCCGGGGCTTAGGGAATTTCTCATATGCCCCAAAACCGTTGAAGCTCCTGTTCAAAAATCATGCTCCGAAATCAACTTTTTTCATCTCAGGGATTTATTTTGGGATGGTAACTAAAGTTTAAAGCAGAAATAGGGGCACTTTTAACATTTTCATTTTTGACCAAAATTGATGGGTCCGGGGCTTAGGGAATTTCTCATATGCCCCAAAACCGTTGAAGCTCCTGTTCAAAAATCATGCTCCGAAATCAACTTTTTTCATCTCAGGGATTCATTTTGGGATGGTAACTAAAGTTTAAAGCAGAAATAGGGGCACTTTTAAAATTTTCATTTTTGACAAAAATCGATGGGTCCAGGGCTTAGGGAATTTCTCATATGCCCCAAAACCGTTGAAGCTCCTGTTCAAAAATCATGCTCCGAAATCAACTTTTTTCATCTCAGGGATTTATTTTGGGATGGTAACTAAAGTTTAAAGCAGAAATAGGGGCACTTTTAACATTTTCATTTTTGACCAAAATTGATGGGTCCGGGGCTTAGGGAATTTCTCATATGCCCCAAAACCGTTGAAGCTCCTGTTCAAAAATCATGCTCCGAAATCAACTTTTTTCATCTCAGGGATTCATTTTGGGATGGTAACTAAAGTTTAAAGCAGAAATAGGGGCACTTTTAAAATTTTCATTTTTGACAAAAATCGATGGGTCCAGGGCTTAGGGAATTTCTCATATGCCCCAAAACCGTTGAAGCTCCTGTTCAAAAATCATGCTCCGAAATCAACTTTTTTCATCTCAGGGATTCATTTTGGGATGGTAACTAAAGTTTAAAGCAGAAATAGGGGCACTTTTAAAATTTTCATTTTTGACCAAAATCGATGGGTCCGGGGCTTAGGGAATTTCTCATATGCCACAAAACCGTTGAAGCTCCTGTTCAAAAATCATGCTCCGAAATCAACTTTTTTCATCTCAGGGATTCATTTTGGGATGGTAACTAAAGTTTAAAGCAGAAATAGGGGCACTTTTAAAATTTTCAATTTTGACCAAAATCGATGGGTCCGGGGCTTAAGGAATTTCTCATATGCCCCAAAACCGTTGAAGCTCCTGTTAGAAAATCATGCTCCGAAATCAACTTTTTTCATCTCAGGGATTCATTTTGGGATGGTAACTAAAGTTTAAAGCAGAAATAGGGGCACTTTTAAAATTTTCATTTTTGACCAAATCGATGGGTCCGGGGCTTAGGGAATTTCTCATATGCCACAAAACCGTTGAAGCTCCTGTTCAAAAATCATGCTCCGAAATCAACTTTTTTCATCTCAGGGATTCATTTTGGGATGGTAACTAAAGTTTAAAGCAGAAATAGGGGCACTTTTAAAATTTTCATTTTTGACCAAAATTGATGGGTCCGGGGCTTAGGGAATTTCTCATATGCCCCAAAACCGTTGAAGCTCCTGTTCAAAAATCATGCTCCGAAATCAACTTTTTTCATCTCAGGGATTCATTTTGGGATGGTAACTAAAGTTTAAAGCAGAAATAGGGGCACTTTTAAAATTTTCATTTCTGACCAAAATCGATGGGTCCGGGGCTTAGGGAATTTCTCATATGCCCCAAAACCGTTGAAGCTCCTGTTCAAAAATCATGCTTCGAAATCAACTTTTTTCATCTCAGGGATTCATTTTGGGATGGTAACTAAAGTTTAAAGCAGAAATAGGGGCACTTTTAAAATTTTCATTTTTTACCAAAATCGATTGGTCCGGGGCTTAGGGAATTTCTCATATGCCCCAAAACCGTTGAAGCTCCTGTTCAAAAATCATGCTCCGAAATCAACTTTTTTCATCTCAGGGATTCATTTTGGGATGGTAACTAAAGTTTAAAGCAGAAATAGGGGCACTTTTAAAATTTTCATTTTTGACCAATATCAATGGGTCCGGGGCTTAGGGAATTTCTCATATGCCCCAAAACCGTTGAAGCTCCTGTTCAAAAATCATGCTCCGAAATCAACTTTTTTCATCTCAGGGATTCATTTTGGGATGGTAACTAAAGTTTAAAGCAGAAATAGGGGCACTTTTAAAATTTTCATTTTTGACCAAAATTGATGGGTCCGGGGCTTAGGGAATTTCTCATATGCCCCAAAACCGTTGAAGCTCCTGTTCAAAAATCATGCTCCGAAATCAACTTTTTTCATCTCAGGGATTCATTTTGGGATGGTAACTAAAGTTTAAAGCAGAAATAGGGGCACTTTTAAAATTTTCATTTTTGACCAATATCAATGGGTCCGGGGCTTAGGGAATTTCTCATATGCCCCAAAACCGTTGAAGCTCCTGTTCAAAAATCATGCTCCGAAATCAACTTTTTTCATCTCAGGGATTCATTTTGGGATGGTAACTAAAGTTTAAAGCAGAAATAGGGGCACTTTTAAAATTTTAATTTTTGACCAAAATTGATGGGTCCGGGGCTTAGGGAATTTCTCATATGCCACAAAACCGTTGAAGCTCCTGTTCAAAAATCATGCTCTGAAATCAACTTTTTTTCATCTCAGGGATTCATTTTGGGATGGTAACTAAAGTTTAAAGCAGAAATAGGGGCACTTTTAAAATTTTCATTTTTGACCAAAATCGATGGGTCCAGGGCTTAGGGAATTTCTCATATGCCACAAAACCGTTGAAGCTCCTGTTCAAAAATCATGCTCCGAAATCAACTTTTTTCATCTCAGGGATTCATTTTGGGATGGTAACTAAAGTTTAAAGCAGAAATAGGGGCACTTTTAAAAATTTCATTTTTGACCAAAATTGATGGGTCCGGGGCTTAGGGAATTTCTCATATGCCCCAAAACCGTTGAAGCTCCTGTTCAAAAATCATGCTCCGAAATCAACTTTTTTCATCTCAGGGATTCATTTTGGGATGGTAACTAAAGTTTAAAGCAGAAATAGGGGCACTTTTAAAATTTTCATTTTTGACCAATATCAATGGGTCCGGGGCTTAGGGAATTTCTCATATGCCCCAAAACCGTTGAAGCTCCTGTTCAAAAATCATGCTCCGAAATCAACTTTTTTCATCTCAGGGATTCATTTTGGGATGGTAACTAAAGTTTAAAGCAGAAATAGGGGCACTTTTAAAATTTTAATTTTTGACCAAAATTGATGGGTCCGGGGCTTAGGGAATTTCTCATATGCCACAAAACCGTTGAAGCTCCTGTTCAAAAATCATGCTCTGAAATCAACTTTTTTTCATCTCAGGGATTCATTTTGGGATGGTAACTAAAGTTTAAAGCAGAAATAGGGGCACTTTTAAAATTTTCATTTTTGACCAAAATCGATGGGTCCAGGGCTTAGGGAATTTCTCATATGCCACAAAACCGTTGAAGCTCCTGTTCAAAAATCATGCTCCGAAATCAACTTTTTTCATCTCAGGGATTCATTTTGGGATGGTAACTAAAGTTTAAAGCAGAAATAGGGGCACTTTTAAAATTTTAATTTTTGACCAAAATCGATGGGTCCGGGGCTTAGGGAATTTCTCATATGCCCCAAAACCGTTGAAGCTCCTGTTCAAAAATCATGCTCCGAAATCAACTTTTTTCATCTCAGGGATTCATTTTGGGATGGTAACTAAAGTTTAAAGCAGAAATAGGGGCACTTTTAAAATTTTCATTTTTGACCAAAATCGATGGGTCTGGGGCTTAGGGAATTTCTCATATGCCCCAAAACCGTTGAAGCTCCTGTTCAAAAATCATGCTCCGAAATCAACTTTTTTCATCTCAGGGATTCATTTTGGGATGGTAACTAAAGTTTAAAGCAGAAATAGGGGCACGTTTAAAATTTTCATTTTTGACCAAAATCGATGGGTCCGGGGCTTAGGGAATTTCTCATATGCCCCAAAACCGTTGAAGCTCCTGTTCAAAAATCATGCTTCGAAATCAACTTTTTTCATCTCAGGGATTCATTTTGGGATGGTAACTAAAGTTTAAAGCAGAAATAGGGGCACTTTTAAAATTTTCATTTTTGACCAAAATCGATGGGTCCGGGGCTTAGGGAATTTCTCATATGCCCCAAAACCGTTGAAGCTCCTGTTCAAAAATCATGCTCCGAAATCAACTTTTTTCATCTCAGGGATTTATTTTGGGATGGTAACCAAAGTTTAAAGCAGAAATAGGGGCACTTTTAAAATTTTCATTTTTGACCAAAATTGATGGGTCCGGGGCTTAGGGAATTTCTCATATGCCCCAAAACCGTTGAAGCTCCTGTTCAAAAATCATGCTCCGAAATCAACTTTTTTCATCTCAGGGATTCATTTTGGGATGGTAACTAAAGTTTAAAGCAGAAATAGGGGCACTTTTAAAATTTTCATTTTTGACCAAAATCGATGGGTCCGGGGCTTAGGGAATTTCTCATATGCCCCAAAACCGTTGAAGCTCCTGTTCAAAAATCATGCTCCGAAATCAACTTTTTTCATCTCAGGGATTCATTTTGGGATGGTAACTAAAGTTTAAAGCAGAAATAGGGGCACTTTTAAAATTTTCATTTTTGACCAAAATTGATGGGTCCGGGGCTTAGGGAATTTCTCATATGCCACAAAACCGTTGAAGCTCCTGTTCAAAAATCATGCTCTGAAATCAACTTTTTTTCATCTCAGGGATTCATTTTGGGATGGTAACTAAAGTTTAAAGCAGAAATAGGGGCACTTTTAAAATTTTCATTTTTGACCAAAATCGATGGGTCCAGGGCTTAGGGAATTTCTCATATGCCCCAAAACCGTTGAAGCTCCTGTTCAAAAATCATGCTCCGAAATCAACTTTTTTCATCTCAGGGATTCATTTTGGGATGGTAACTAAAGTTTAAAGCAGAAATAGGGGCACTTTTAAAATTTTCATTTTTGACCAAAATCGATGGGTCCGGGGCTTAGGGAATTTCTCATATGCCCCAAAACCGTTGAAGCTCCTGTTCAAAAATCATGCTCCGAAATCAACTTTTTTCATCTCAGGGATTTATTTTGGGATGGTAACTAAAGTTTAAAGCAGAAATAGGGGCACTTTTAACATTTTCATTTTTGACCAAAATTGATGGGTCCGGGGCTTAGGGAATTTCTCATATGCCCCAAAACCGTTGAAGCTCCTGTTCAAAAATCATGCTCCGAAATCAACTTTTTTCATCTCAGGGATTCATTTTGGGATGGTAACTAAAGTTTAAAGCAGAAATAGGGGCACTTTTAAAATTTTCATTTTTGACAAAAATCGATGGGTCCAGGGCTTAGGGAATTTCTCATATGCCCCAAAACCGTTGAAGCTCCTGTTCAAAAATCATGCTCCGAAATCAACTTTTTTCATCTCAGGGATTCATTTTGGGATGGTAACTAAAGTTTAAAGCAGAAATAGGGGCACTTTTAAAATTTTCATTTTTGACCAAAATCGATGGGTCCGGGGCTTAGGGAATTTCTCATATGCCACAAAACCGTTGAAGCTCCTGTTCAAAAATCATGCTCCGAAATCAACTTTTTTCATCTCAGGGATTCATTTTGGGATGGTAACTAAAGTTTAAAGCAGAAATAGGGGCACTTTTAAAATTTTCAATTTTGACCAAAATCGCTGGGTCCGGGGCTTAAGGAATTTCTCATATGCCCCAAAACCGTTGAAGCTCCTGTTAGAAAATCATGCTCCGAAATCAACTTTTTTCATCTCAGGGATTCATTTTGGGATGGTAACTAAAGTTTAAAGCAGAAATAGGGGCACTTTTAAAATTTTCATTTTTGACCAAATCGATGGGTCCGGGGCTTAGGGAATTTCTCATATGCCACAAAACCGTTGAAGCTCCTGTTCAAAAATCATGCTCCGAAATCAACTTTTTTCATCTCAGGGATTCATTTTGGGATGGTAACTAAAGTTTAAAGCAGAAATAGGGGCACTTTTAAAATTTTCATTTTTGACCAAAATTGATGGGTCCGGGGCTTAGGGAATTTCTCATATGCCCCAAAACCGTTGAAGCTCCTGTTCAAAAATCATGCTCCGAAATCAACTTTTTTCATCTCAGGGATTCATTTTGGGATGGTAACTAAAGTTTAAAGCAGAAATAGGGGCACTTTTAAAATTTTCATTTCTGACCAAAATCGATGGGTCCGGGGCTTAGGGAATTTCTCATATGCCCCAAAACCGTTGAAGCTCCTGTTCAAAAATCATGCTTCGAAATCAACTTTTTTCATCTCAGGGATTCATTTTGGGATGGTAACTAAAGTTTAAAGCAGAAATAGGGGCACTTTTAAAATTTTCATTTTTTACCAAAATCGATTGGTCCGGGGCTTAGGGAATTTCTCATATGCCCCAAAACCGTTGAAGCTCCTGTTCAAAAATCATGCTCCGAAATCAACTTTTTTCATCTCAGGGATTCATTTTGGGATGGTAACTAAAGTTTAAAGCAGAAATAGGGGCACTTTTAAAATTTTCATTTTTGACCAATATCAATGGGTCCGGGGCTTAGGGAATTTCTCATATGCCCCAAAACCGTTGAAGCTCCTGTTCAAAAATCATGCTCCGAAATCAACTTTTTTCATCTCAGGGATTCATTTTGGGATGGTAACTAAAGTTTAAAGCAGAAATAGGGGCACTTTTAAAATTTTCATTTTTGACCAAAATTGATGGGTCCGGGGCTTAGGGAATTTCTCATATGCCCCAAAACCGTTGAAGCTCCTGTTCAAAAATCATGCTCAGAAATCAACTTTTTTCATCTCAGGGATTCATTTTGGGATGGTAACTAAAGTTTAAAGCAGAAATAGGGGCACTTTTAAAATTTTCATTTTTGACCAATATCAATGGGTCCGGGGCTTAGGGAATTTCTCATATGCCCCAAAACCGTTGAAGCTCCTGTTCAAAAATCATGCTCCGAAATCAACTTTTTTCATCTCAGGGATTCATTTTGGGATGGTAACTAAAGTTTAAAGCAGAAATAGGGGCACTTTTAAAATTTTAATTTTTGACCAAAATTGATGGGTCCGGGGCTTAGGGAATTTCTCATATGCCCCAAAACCGTTGAAGCTCCTGTTCAAAAATCATGCTCCGAAATCAACTTTTTTCATCTCAGGGATTCATTTTGGGATGGTAACTAAAGTTTAAAGCAGAAATAGGGGCACTTTTAAAATTTTCATTTTTGACCAAAATTGATGGGTCCGGGGCTTAGGGAATTTCTCATATGCCACAAAACCGTTGAAGCTCCTGTTCAAAAATCATGCTCTGAAATCAACTTTTTTTCATCTCAGGGATTCATTTTGGGATGGTAACTAAAGTTTAAAGCAGAAATAGGGGCACTTTTAAAATTTTCATTTTTGACCAAAATCGATGGGTCCGGGGCTTAGGGAATTTCTCATATGCCCCAAAACCGTTGAAGCTCCTGTTCAAAAATCATGCTCCAAAATCAACTTTTTTCATCTCAGGGATTCATTTTGGGATGGTAACTAAAGTTTAAAGCAGAAATAGGGGCACTTTTAAAATTTTGATTTTTGACCAAAATCGATGGGTCCGGGGCTTAGGGAATTTCTCATATGCCCCAAAACCGTTGAAGCTCCTGTTCAAAAATCATGCTCCGAAATCAACTTTTTTCATCTCAGGGATTTATTTTGGGATGGTAACTAAAGTTTAAAGCAGAAATAGGGGCACTTTTAACATTTTCATTTTTGACCAAAATTGATGGGTCCGGGGCTTAGGGAATTTCTCATATGCCCCAAAACCGTTGAAGCTCCTGTTCAAAAATCATGCTCCGAAATCAACTTTTTTCATCTCAGGGATTCATTTTGGGATGGTAACTAAAGTTTAAAGCAGAAATAGGGGCACTTTTAAAATTTTCATTTTTGACAAAAATCGATGGGTCCAGGGCTTAGGGAATTTCTCATATGCCCCAAAACCGTTGAAGCTCCTGTTCAAAAATCATGCTCCGAAATCAACTTTTTTCATCTCAGGGATTTATTTTGGGATGGTAACTAAAGTTTAAAGCAGAAATAGGGGCACTTTTAACATTTTCATTTTTGACCAAAATTGATGGGTCCGGGGCTTAGGGAATTTCTCATATGCCCCAAAACCGTTGAAGCTCCTGTTCAAAAATCATGCTCCGAAATCAACTTTTTTCATCTCAGGGATTCATTTTGGGATGGTAACTAAAGTTTAAAGCAGAAATAGGGGCACTTTTAAAATTTTCATTTTTGACAAAAATCGATGGGTCCAGGGCTTAGGGAATTTCTCATATGCCCCAAAACCGTTGAAGCTCCTGTTCAAAAATCATGCTCCGAAATCAACTTTTTTCATCTCAGGGATTCATTTTGGGATGGTAACTAAAGTTTAAAGCAGAAATAGGGGCACTTTTAAAATTTTCATTTTTGACCAAAATCGATGGGTCCGGGGCTTAGGGAATTTCTCATATGCCACAAAACCGTTGAAGCTCCTGTTCAAAAATCATGCTCCGAAATCAACTTTTTTCATCTCAGGGATTCATTTTGGGATGGTAACTAAAGTTTAAAGCAGAAATAGGGGCACTTTTAAAATTTTCATTTTTGACCAAAATCGATGGGTCCGGGGCTTAGGGAATTTCTCATATGCCACAAAACCGTTGAAGCTCCTGTTCAAAAATCATGCTCCGAAATCAACTTTTTTCATCTCAGGGATTCATTTTGGGATGGTAACTAAAGTTTAAAGCAGAAATAGGGGCACTTTTAAAATTTTCAATTTTGACCAAAATCGCTGGGTCCGGGGCTTAAGGAATTTCTCATATGCCCCAAAACCGTTGAAGCTCCTGTTAGAAAATCATGCTCCGAAATCAACTTTTTTTCATCTCAGGGATTCATTTTGGGATGGTAACTAAAGTTTAAAGCAGAAATAGGGGCACTTTTAAAATTTTCATTTTTGACCAAATCGATGGGTCCGGGGCTTAGGGAATTTCTCATATGCCACAAAACCGTTGAAGCTCCTGTTCAAAAATCATGCTCCGAAATCAACTTTTTTCATCTCAGGGATTCATTTTGGGATGGTAACTAAAGTTTAAAGCAGAAATAGGGGCACTTTTAAAATTTTCATTTTTGACCAATATCAATGGGTCCGGGGCTTAGGGAATTTCTCATATGCCCCAAAACCGTTGAAGCTCCTGTTCAAAAATCATGCTCCGAAATCAACTTTTTTCATCTCAGGGATTCATTTTGGGATGGTAACTAAAGTTTAAAGCAGAAATAGGGGCACTTTTAAAATTTTCATTTTTGACCAAAATTGATGGGTCCGGGGCTTAGGGAATTTCTCATATGCCCCAAAACCGTTGAAGCTCCTGTTCAAAAATCATGCTCCGAAATCAACTTTTTTCATCTCAGGGATTCATTTTGGGATGGTAACTAAAGTTTAAAGCAGAAATAGGGGCACTTTTAAAATTTTCATTTTTGACCAATATCAATGGGTCCGGGGCTTAGGGAATTTCTCATATGCCCCAAAACCGTTGAAGCTCCTGTTCAAAAATCATGCTCCGAAATCAACTTTTTTCATCTCAGGGATTCATTTTGGGATGGTAACTAAAGTTTAAAGCAGAAATAGGGGCACTTTTAAAATTTTAATTTTTGACCAAAATTGATGGGTCCGGGGCTTAGGGAATTTCTCATATGCCACAAAACCGTTGAAGCTCCTGTTCAAAAATCATGCTCTGAAATCAACTTTTTTTCATCTCAGGGATTCATTTTGGGATGGTAACTAAAGTTTAAAGCAGAAATAGGGGCACTTTTAAAATTTTCATTTTTGACCAAAATCGATGGGTCCAGGGCTTAGGGAATTTCTCATATGCCACAAAACCGTTGAAGCTCCTGTTCAAAAATCATGCTCCGAAATCAACTTTTTTCATCTCAGGGATTCATTTTGGGATGGTAACTAAAGTTTAAAGCAGAAATAGGGGCACTTTTAAAATTTTAATTTTTGACCAAAATCGATGGGTCTGGGGCTTAGGGAATTTCTCATATGCCCCAAAACCGTTGAAGCTCCTGTTCAAAAATCATGCTCCGAAATCAACTTTTTTCATCTCAGGGATTCATTTTGGGATGGTAACTAAAGTTTAAAGCAGAAATAGGGGCACTTTTAAAATTTTCATTTTTGACCAAAATCGATGGGTCTGGGGCTTAGGGAATTTCTCATATGCCCCAAAACCGTTGAAGCTCCTGTTCAAAAATCATGCTCCGAAATCAACTTTTTTCATCTCAGGGATTCATTTTGGGATGGTAACTAAAGTTTAAAGCAGAAATAGGGGCACGTTTAAAATTTTCATTTTTGACCAAAATCGATGGGTCCGGGGCTTAGGGAATTTCTCATATGCCCCAAAACCGTTGAAGCTCCTGTTCAAAAATCATGCTTCGAAATCAACTTTTTTCATCTCAGGGATTCATTTTGGGATGGTAACTAAAGTTTAAAGCAGAAATAGGGGCACTTTTAAAATTTTCATTTTTGACCAAAATCGATGGGTCCGGGGCTTAGGGAATTTCTCATATGCCCCAAAACCGTTGAAGCTCCTGTTCAAAAATCATGCTCCGAAATCAACTTTTTTCATCTCAGGGATTTATTTTGGGATGGTAACCAAAGTTTAAAGCAGAAATAGGGGCACTTTTAAAATTTTCATTTTTGACCAAAATTGATGGGTCCGGGGCTTAGGGAATTTCTCATATGCCCCAAAACCGTTGAAGCTCCTGTTCAAAAATCATGCTCCGAAATCAACTTTTTTCATCTCAGGGATTCATTTTGGGATGGTAACTAAAGTTTAAAGCAGAAATAGGGGCACTTTTAAAATTTTCATTTTTGACCAAAATCGATGGGTCCGGGGCTTAGGGAATTTCTCATATGCCCCAAAACCGTTGAAGCTCCTGTTCAAAAATCATGCTCCGAAATCAACTTTTTTCATCTCAGGGATTCATTTTGGGATGGTAACTAAAGTTTAAAGCAGAAATAGGGGCACTTTTAAAATTTTCATTTTTGACCAAAATCAATGGGTCCGGGGCTTAGGGAATTTCTCATATGCCCCAAAACCGTTGAAGCTCCTGTTCAAAAATCATGCTCCGAAATCAACTTTTTTCATCTCAGGGATTCATTTTGGGATGGTAACTAAAGTTTAAAGCAGAAATAGGGGCAATTTTAAAATTTTCATTTTTGACCAAAATTGATGGGTCCGGGGCTTAGGGAATTTCTCATATGCCACAAAACCGTTGAAGCTCCTGTTCAAAAATCATGCTCTGAAATCAACTTTTTTTCATCTCAGGGATTCATTTTGGGATGGTAACTAAAGTTTAAAGCAGAAATAGGGGCACTTGTAAAATTTTCATTTTTGACCAAAATCGATGGGTCCAGGGCTTAGGGAATTTCTCATATGCCACAAAACCGTTGAAGCTCCTGTTCAAAAATCATGCTCCGAAATCAACTTTTTTCATCTCAGGGATTCATTTTGGGATGGTAACTAAAGTTTAAAGCAGAAATAGGGGCACTTTTAAAATTTTCATTTTTGACCAAAATCGATGGGTCCGGGGCTTAGGGAATTTCTCATATGCCCCAAAACCGTTGAAGCTCCTGTTCAAAAATCATGCTCCGAAATCAACTTTTTTCATCTCAGGGATTCATTTTGGGATGGTAACTAAAGTTTAAAGCAGAAATAGGGGCACTTTTAAAATTTTCATTTTTGACCAAAATCGATGGGTCCGGGGCTTAGGGAATTTCTCATATGCCCCAAAACCGTTGAAGCTCCTGTTCAAAAATCATGCTCCGAAATCAACTTTTTTCATCTCAGGGATTCATTTTGGGATGGTAACTAAAGTTTAAAGCAGAAATAGGGGCACGTTTAAAATTTTCATTTTTGACCAAAATCGATGGGTCCGGGGCTTAGGGAATTTCTCATATGCCCCAAAACCGTTGAAGCTCCTGTTCAAAAATCATGCTTCGAAATCAACTTTTTTCATCTCAGGGATTCATTTTGGGATGGTAACTAAAGTTTAAAGCAGAAATAGGGGCACTTTTAAAATTTTCATTTTTGACCAAAATCGATGGGTCCGGGGCTTAGAGAATTTCTCATATGCCCCAAAACCGTTAAAGCTCCTGTTCAAAAATCATGCTCCGAAATCAACTTTTTTCATCTCAGGGATTCATTTTGGGATGGTAACTAAAGTTTAAAGCAGAAATAGGGGCACTTTTAAAATTTTCATTTTTGACCAAAATCGATGGGTCCGGGGCTTAGGGAATTTCTCATATGCCCCAAAACCGTTGAAGCTCCTGTTCAAAAATCATGCTCCGAAATCAACTTTTTTCATCTCAGGGATTCATTTTGGGATGGTAACTAAAGTTTAAAGCAGAAATAGGGGCACTTTTAAAATTTTCATTTTTGACCAAAATCGATGGGTCCGGGGCTTAGGGAATTTCTCATATGCCACAAAACCGTTGAAGCTCCTGTTCAAAAATCATGCTCCGAAATCAACTTTTTTCATCTCAGGGATTTATTTTGGGATGGTAACTAAAGTTTAAAGCAGAAATAGGGGCACTTTTAAAATTTTCATTTTTGACCAAAATCGATGGGTCCGGGGTTTAGGGAATTTCTCATATGCCCCAAAACCGTTGAAGCTCCTGTTCAAAAATCATGCTCCGAAATCAACTTTTTTCATCTCAGGGATTCATTTTGGGATGGTAACTAAAGTTTAAAGCAGAAATAGGGGCACTTTTAAAATTTTCATTTTTGACCAAAATCGATGGGTCCGGGGCTTAGGGAATTTCTCATATGCCCCAAAACCGTTGAAGCTCCTGTTCAAAAATCATGCTCCGAAATCAACTTTTTTCATCTCAGGGATTCATTTTGGGATGGTAACTAAAGTTTAAAGCAGAAATAGGGGCACTTTTAAAATTTTAATTTTTGACCAAAATCGATGGGTCTGGGGCTTAGGGAATTTCTCATATGCCCCAAAACCGTTGAAGCTCCTGTTCAAAAATCATGCTCCGAAATCAACTTTTTTCATCTCAGGGATTCATTTTGGGATGGTAACTAAAGTTTAAAGCAGAAATAGGGGCACTTTTAAAATTTTCATTTTTGACCAAAATCGATGGGTCTGGGGCTTAGGGAATTTCTCATATGCCCCAAAACCGTTGAAGCTCCTGTTCAAAAATCATGCTCCGAAATCAACTTTTTTCATCTCAGGGATTCATTTTGGGATGGTAACTAAAGTTTAAAGCAGAAATAGGGGCACGTTTAAAATTTTCATTTTTGACCAAAATCGATGGGTCCGGGGCTTAGGGAATTTCTCATATGCCCCAAAACCGTTGAAGCTCCTGTTCAAAAATCATGCTTCGAAATCAACTTTTTTCATCTCAGGGATTCATTTTGGGATGGTAACTAAAGTTTAAAGCAGAAATAGGGGCACTTTTAAAATTTTCATTTTTGACCAAAATCGATGGGTCCGGGGCTTAGGGAATTTCTCATATGCCCCAAAACCGTTGAAGCTCCTGTTCAAAAATCATGCTCCGAAATCAACTTTTTTCATCTCAGGGATTTATTTTGGGATGGTAACCAAAGTTTAAAGCAGAAATAGGGGCACTTTTAAAATTTTCATTTTTGACCAAAATTGATGGGTCCGGGGCTTAGGGAATTTCTCATATGCCCCAAAACCGTTGAAGCTCCTGTTCAAAAATCATGCTCCGAAATCAACTTTTTTCATCTCAGGGATTCATTTTGGGATGGTAACTAAAGTTTAAAGCAGAAATAGGGGCACTTTTAAAATTTTCATTTTTGACCAAAATCGATGGGTCCGGGGCTTAGGGAATTTCTCATATGCCCCAAAACCGTTGAAGCTCCTGTTCAAAAATCATGCTCCGAAATCAACTTTTTTCATCTCAGGGATTCATTTTGGGATGGTAACTAAAGTTTAAAGCAGAAATAGGGGCACTTTTAAAATTTTCATTTTTGACCAAAATCAATGGGTCCGGGGCTTAGGGAATTTCTCATATGCCCCAAAACCGTTGAAGCTCCTGTTCAAAAATCATGCTCCGAAATCAACTTTTTTCATCTCAGGGATTCATTTTGGGATGGTAACTAAAGTTTAAAGCAGAAATAGGGGCA
This sequence comes from Pseudophryne corroboree, assembly GCF_028390025.1. Lineage (NCBI taxonomy): Eukaryota > Metazoa > Chordata > Amphibia > Anura > Myobatrachidae > Pseudophryne > Pseudophryne corroboree. The sequence goes on along the minus strand of NW_026970080.1, from coordinate 426,288 downwards.
ATTTTAAAATTTTCATTTTTGACCAAAATTGATGGGTCCGGGGCTTAGGGAATTTCTCATATGCCACAAAACCGTTGAAGCTCCTGTTCAAAAATCATGCTCTGAAATCAACTTTTTTTCATCTCAGGGATTCATTTTGGGATGGTAACTAAAGTTTAAAGCAGAAATAGGGGCACTTGTAAAATTTTCATTTTTGACCAAAATCGATGGGTCCAGGGCTTAGGGAATTTCTCATATGCCACAAAACCGTTGAAGCTCCTGTTCAAAAATCATGCTCCGAAATCAACTTTTTTCATCTCAGGGATTCATTTTGGGATGGTAACTAAAGTTTAAAGCAGAAATAGGGGCACTTTTAAAATTTTCATTTTTGACCAAAATCGATGGGTCCGGGGCTTAGGGAATTTCTCATATGCCCCAAAACCGTTGAAGCTCCTGTTCAAAAATCATGCTCCGAAATCAACTTTTTTCATCTCAGGGATTCATTTTGGGATGGTAACTAAAGTTTAAAGCAGAAATAGGGGCACTTTTAAAATTTTCATTTTTGACCAAAATCGATGGGTCCGGGGCTTAGGGAATTTCTCATATGCCCCAAAACCGTTGAAGCTCCTGTTCAAAAATCATGCTTCGAAATCAACTTTTTTCATCTCAGGGATTCATTTTGGGATGGTAACTAAAGTTTAAAGCAGAAATAGGGGCACTTTTAAAATTTTCATTTTTGACCAAAATCGATGGGTCCGGGGCTTAGAGAATTTCTCATATGCCCCAAAACCGTTAAAGCTCCTGTTCAAAAATCATGCTCCGAAATCAACTTTTTTCATCTCAGGGATTCATTTTGGGATGGTAACTAAAGTTTAAAGCAGAAATAGGGGCACTTTTAAAATTTTCATTTTTGACCAAAATCGATGGGTCCGGGGCTTAGGGAATTTCTCATATGCCCCAAAACCGTTGAAGCTCCTGTTCAAAAATCATGCTCCGAAATCAACTTTTTTCATCTCAGGGATTCATTTTGGGATGGTAACTAAAGTTTAAAGCAGAAATAGGGGCACTTTTAAAATTTTCATTTTTGACCAAAATCGATGGGTCCGGGGCTTAGGGAATTTCTCATATGCCACAAAACCGTTGAAGCTCCTGTTCAAAAATCATGCTCCGAAATCAACTTTTTTCATCTCAGGGATTTATTTTGGGATGGTAACTAAAGTTTAAAGCAGAAATAGGGGCACTTTTAAAATTTTCATTTTTGACCAAAATCGATGGGTCCGGGGTTTAGGGAATTTCTCATATGCCCCAAAACCGTTGAAGCTCCTGTTCAAAAATCATGCTCCGAAATCAACTTTTTTCATCTCAGGGATTCATTTTGGGATGGTAACTAAAGTTTAAAGCAGAAATAGGGGCACTTTTAAAATTTTCATTTTTGACCAATATCAATGGGTCCGGGGCTTAGGGAATTTCTCATATGCCCCAAAACCGTTGAAGCTCCTGTTCAAAAATCATGCTCCGAAATCAACTTTTTTCATCTCAGGGATTCATTTTGGGATGGTAACTAAAGTTTAAAGCAGAAATAGGGGCACTTTTAAAATTTTCATTTTTGACCAAAATTGATGGGTCCGGGGCTTAGGGAATTTCTCATATGCCACAAAACCGTTGAAGCTCCTGTTCAAAAATCATGCTCCGAAATCAACTTTTTTCATCTCAGGGATTCATTTTGGGATGGTAACTAAAGTTTAAAGCAGAAATAGGGGCACTTTTAAAATTTTCATTTTTGACCAAAATCGATGGGTCCGGGGCTTAGGGAATTTCTCATATGCCCCAAAACCGTTGAAGCTCCTGTTCAAAAATCATGCTCCGAAATCAACTTTTTTCATCTCAGGGATTCATTTTGGGATGGTAACTAAAGTTTAAAGCAGAAATAGGGGCACTTTTAAAATTTTCATTTTTGACCAAAATCGATGGGTCCGGGGCTTAGGGAATTTCTCATATGCCCCAAAACCGTTGAAGCTCCTGTTCAAAAATCATGCTCCGAAATCAACTTTTTTCATCTCAGGGATTCATTTTGGGATGGTAACTAAAGTTTAAAGCAGAAATAGGGGCACGTTTAAAATTTTCATTTTTGACCAAAATCGATGGGTCCGGGGCTTAGGGAATTTCTCATATGCCCCAAAACCGTTGAAGCTCCTGTTCAAAAATCATGCTCCGAAATCAACTTTTTTCATCTCAGGGATTCATTTTGGGATGGTAACTAAAGTTTAAAGCAGAAATAGGGGCACTTTTAAAATTTTCATTTTTGACCAAAATCAATGGGTCCGGGGCTTAGGGAATTTCTCATATGCCCCAAAACCGTTGAAGCTCCTGTTCAAAAATCATGCTCCGAAATCAACTTTTTTCATCTCAGGGATTCATTTTGGGATGGTAACTAAAGTTTAAAGCAGAAATAGGGGCACTTTTAAAATTTTCATTTTTGACCAAAATCGATGGGTCCGGGGCTTAGGGAATTTCTCATATGCCCCAAAACCGTTGAAGCTCCTGTTCAAAAATCATGCTCCGAAATCAACTTTTTTCATCTCAGGGATTCATTTTGGGATGGTAACTAAAGTTTAAAGCAGAAATAGGGGCACTTTTAAAATTTTCATTTTTGACCAAAATCAATGGGTCCGGGGCTTAGGGAATTTCTCATATGCCCCAAAACCGTTGAAGCTCCTGTTCAAAAATCATGCTCCGAAATCAACTTTTTTCATCTCAGGGATTCATTTTGGGATGGTAACTAAAGTTTAAAGCAGAAATAGGGGCACTTTTAAAATTTTCATTTTTGACCAAAATCGATGGGTCCGGGGCTTAGAGAATTTCTCATATGCCCCAAAACCGTTAAAGCTCCTGTTCAAAAATCATGCTCCGAAATCAACTTTTTTCATCTCAGGGATTCATTTTGGGATGGTAACTAAAGTTTAAAGCAGAAATAGGGGCACTTTTAAAATTTTCATTTTTGACCAAAATCGATGGGTCCGGGGCTTAGGGAATTTCTCATATGCCCCAAAACCGTTGAAGCTCCTGTTCAAAAATCATGCTCCGAAATCAACTTTTTTCATCTCAGGGATTCATTTTGGGATGGTAACTAAAGTTTAAAGCAGAAATAGGGGCACTTTTAAAATTTTCATTTTTGACCAAAATCGATGGGTCCGGGGCTTAGGGAATTTCTCATATGCCACAAAACCGTTGAAGCTCCTGTTCAAAAATCATGCTCCGAAATCAACTTTTTTCATCTCAGGGATTTATTTTGGGATGGTAACTAAAGTTTAAAGCAGAAATAGGGGCACTTTTAAAATTTTCATTTTTGACCAAAATCGATGGGTCCGGGGTTTAGGGAATTTCTCATATGCCCCAAAACCGTTGAAGCTCCTGTTCAAAAATCATGCTCCGAAATCAACTTTTTTCATCTCAGGGATTCATTTTGGGATGGTAACTAAAGTTTAAAGCAGAAATAGGGGCACTTTTAAAATTTTCATTTTTGACCAATATCAATGGGTCCGGGGCTTAGGGAATTTCTCATATGCCCCAAAACCGTTGAAGCTCCTGTTCAAAAATCATGCTCCGAAATCAACTTTTTTCATCTCAGGGATTCATTTTGGGATGGTAACTAAAGTTTAAAGCAGAAATAGGGGCACTTTTAAAATTTTCATTTTTGACCAAAATTGATGGGTCCGGGGCTTAGGGAATTTCTCATATGCCACAAAACCGTTGAAGCTCCTGTTCAAAAATCATGCTCTGAAATCAACTTTTTTTCATCTCAGGGATTCATTTTGGGATGGTAACTAAAGTTTAAAGCAGAAATAGGGGCACTTTTAAAATTTTCATTTTTGACCAAAATCGATGGGTCCAGGGCTTAGGGAATTTCTCATATGCCACAAAACCGTTGAAGCTCCTGTTCAAAAATCATGCTCCGAAATCAACTTTTTTCATCTCAGGGATTCATTTTGGGATGGTAACTAAAGTTTAAAGCAGAAATAGGGGCACTTTTAAAATTTTCATTTTTGACCAAAATCGATGGGTCCGGGGCTTAGGGAATTTCTCATATGCCCCAAAACCGTTGAAGCTCCTGTTCAAAAATCATGCTCCGAAATCAACTTTTTTCATCTCAGGGATTCATTTTGGGATGGTAACTAAAGTTTAAAGCAGAAATAGGGGCACGTTTAAAATTTTCATTTTTGACCAAAATCGATGGGTCCGGGGCTTAGGGAATTTCTCATATGCCCCAAAACCGTTGAAGCTCCTGTTCAAAAATCATGCTTCGAAATCAACTTTTTTCATCTCAGGGATTCATTTTGGGATGGTAACTAAAGTTTAAAGCAGAAATAGGGGCACTTTTAAAATTTTCATTTTTGACCAAAATCGATGGGTCCGGGGCTTAGGGAATTTCTCATATGCCCCAAAACCGTTGAAGCTCCTGTTCAAAAATCATGCTCCGAAATCAACTTTTTTCATCTCAGGGATTTATTTTGGGATGGTAACCAAAGTTTAAAGCAGAAATAGGGGCACTTTTAAAATTTTCATTTTTGACCAAAATTGATGGGTCCGGGGCTTAGGGAATTTCTCATATGCCCCAAAACCGTTGAAGCTCCTGTTCAAAAATCATGCTCCGAAATCAACTTTTTTCATCTCAGGGATTCATTTTGGGATGGTAACTAAAGTTTAAAGCAGAAATAGGGGCACTTTTAAAATTTTCATTTTTGACCAAAATCGATGGGTCCGGGGCTTAGGGAATTTCTCATATGCCCCAAAACCGTTGAAGCTCCTGTTCAAAAATCATGCTCCGAAATCAACTTTTTTCATCTCAGGGATTCATTTTGGGATGGTAACTAAAGTTTAAAGCAGAAATAGGGGCACTTTTAAAATTTTCATTTTTGACCAAAATCAATGGGTCCGGGGCTTAGGGAATTTCTCATATGCCCCAAAACCGTTGAAGCTCCTGTTCAAAAATCATGCTCCGAAATCAACTTTTTTCATCTCAGGGATTCATTTTGGGATGGTAACTAAAGTTTAAAGCAGAAATAGGGGCACTTTTAAAATTTTCATTTTTGACCAAAATCGATGGGTCCGGGGCTTAGAGAATTTCTCATATGCCCCAAAACCGTTAAAGCTCCTGTTCAAAAATCATGCTCCGAAATCAACTTTTTTCATCTCAGGGATTCATTTTGGGATGGTAACTAAAGTTTAAAGCAGAAATAGGGGCACTTTTAAAATTTTCATTTTTGACCAAAATCGATGGGTCCGGGGCTTAGGGAATTTCTCATATGCCCCAAAACCGTTGAAGCTCCTGTTCAAAAATCATGCTCCGAAATCAACTTTTTTCATCTCAGGGATTCATTTTGGGATGGTAACTAAAGTTTAAAGCAGAAATAGGGGCACTTTTAAAATTTTCATTTTTGACCAAAATCGATGGGTCCGGGGCTTAGGGAATTTCTCATATGCCACAAAACCGTTGAAGCTCCTGTTCAAAAATCATGCTCCGAAATCAACTTTTTTCATCTCAGGGATTCATTTTGGGATGGTAACTAAAGTTTAAAGCAGAAATAGGGGCACTTTTAAAATTTTCATTTTTGACCAAAATTGATGGGTCCGGGGCTTAGGGAATTTCTCATATGCCACAAAACCGTTGAAGCTCCTGTTCAAAAATCATGCTCTGAAATCAACTTTTTTTCATCTCAGGGATTCATTTTGGGATGGTAACTAAAGTTTAAAGCAGAAATAGGGGCACTTTTAAAATTTTCATTTTTGACCAAAATCGATGGGTCCAGGGCTTAGGGAATTTCTCATATGCCCCAAAACCGTTGAAGCTCCTGTTCAAAAATCATGCTCCGAAATCAACTTTTTTCATCTCAGGGATTCATTTTGGGATGGTAACTAAAGTTTAAAGCAGAAATAGGGGCACTTTTAAAATTTTCATTTTTGACCAAAATCGATGGGTCCGGGGCTTAGGGAATTTCTCATATGCCCCAAAACCGTTGAAGCTCCTGTTCAAAAATCATGCTCCGAAATCAACTTTTTTCATCTCAGGGATTCATTTTGGGATGGTAACTAAAGTTTAAAGCAGAAATAGGGGCACGTTTAAAATTTTCATTTTTGACCAAAATCGATGGGTCCGGGGCTTAGGGAATTTCTCATATGCCCCAAAACCGTTGAAGCTCCTGTTCAAAAATCATGCTTCGAAATCAACTTTTTTCATCTCAGGGATTCATTTTGGGATGGTAACTAAAGTTTAAAGCAGAAATAGGGGCACTTTTAAAATTTTCATTTTTGACCAAAATCGATGGGTCCGGGGCTTAGGGAATTTCTCATATGCCCCAAAACCGTTGAAGCTCCTGTTCAAAAATCATGCTCCGAAATCAACTTTTTTCATCTCAGGGATTTATTTTGGGATGGTAACCAAAGTTTAAAGCAGAAATAGGGGCACTTTTAAAATTTTCATTTTTGACCAAAATTGATGGGTCCGGGGCTTAGGGAATTTCTCATATGCCCCAAAACCGTTGAAGCTCCTGTTCAAAAATCATGCTCCGAAATCAACTTTTTTCATCTCAGGGATTCATTTTGGGATGGTAACTAAAGTTTAAAGCAGAAATAGGGGCACTTTTAAAATTTTCATTTTTGACCAAAATTGATGGGTCCGGGGCTTAGGGAATTTCTCATATGCCCCAAAACCGTTGAAGCTCCTGTTCAAAAATCATGCTCCGAAATCAACTTTTTTCATCTCAGGGATTCATTTTGGGATGGTAACTAAAGTTTAAAGCAGAAATAGGGGCACTTTTAAAATTTTCATTTTTGACCAAAATCGATGGGTCCGGGGCTTAGGGAATTTCTCATATGCCCCAAAACCGTTGAAGCTCCTGTTCAAAAATCATGCTCCGAAATCAACTTTTTTCATCTCAGGGATTCATTTTGGGATGGTAACTAAAGTTTAAAGCAGAAATAGGGGCACTTTTAAAATTTTCATTTTTGACCAAAATCAATGGGTCCGGGGCTTAGAGAATTTCTCATATGCCCCAAAACCGTTAAAGCTCCTGTTCAAAAATCATGCTCCGAAATCAACTTTTTTCATCTCAGGGATTCATTTTGGGATGGTAACTAAAGTTTAAAGCAGAAATAGGGGCACTTTTAAAATTTTCATTTTTGACCAAAATCGATGGGTCCGGGGCTTAGGGAATTTCTCATATGCCCCAAAACCGTTGAAGCTCCTGTTCAAAAATCATGCTCCGAAATCAACTTTTTTCATCTCAGGGATTCATTTTGGGATGGTAACTAAAGTTTAAAGCAGAAATAGGGGCACTTTTAAAATTTTCATTTTTGACCAAAATCGATGGGTCCGGGGCTTAGGGAATTTCTCATATGCCACAAAACCGTTGAAGCTCCTGTTCAAAAATCATGCTCCGAAATCAACTTTTTTCATCTCAGGGATTTATTTTGGGATGGTAACTAAAGTTTAAAGCAGAAATAGGGGCACTTTTAAAATTTTCATTTTTGACCAAAATCGATGGGTCCGGGGTTTAGGGAATTTCTCATATGCCCCAAAACCGTTGAAGCTCCTGTTCAAAAATCATGCTCCGAAATCAACTTTTTTCATCTCAGGGATTCATTTTGGGATGGTAACTAAAGTTTAAAGCAGAAATAGGGGCACTTTTAAAATTTTCATTTTTGACAAAAATCGATGGGTCCAGGGCTTAGGGAATTTCTCATATGCCCCAAAACCGTTGAAGCTCCTGTTCAAAAATCATGCTCCGAAATCAACTTTTTTCATCTCAGGGATTCATTTTGGGATGGTAACTAAAGTTTAAAGCAGAAATAGGGGCACTTTTAAAATTTTCATTTTTGACCAAAATCGCTGGGTCCGGGGCTTAGGGAATTTCTCATATGCCCCAAAACCGTTGAAGCTCCTGTTTAAAAATCATGCTCCGAAATCAACTTTTTTCATCTCAGGGATTCATTTTGGGATGGTAACTAAAGTTTAAAGCAGAAATAGGGGCACTTTTAAAATGATCATTTTTGACCAAAATCGATGGGTCCGGGGCTTAGGGAATTTCTCATATGTCCCAAAACCGTTGAAGCTCCTGTTCAAAAATCATGCTCCGAAATCAACTTTTTTCATCTCAGGGATTCATTTTGGGATGGTAACTAAAGTTTAAAGCAGAAATAGGGGCACTTTTAAAATTTTAATTTTTGACCAAAATCGATGGGTCCGGGGGTTAGGGAATTTCTCATATGCCCCAAAACCGTTGAAGCTCCTGTTCAAAAATCATGCTCCGAAATCAACTTTTTTCATCTCAGGGATTCATTTTGGGATGGTAACTAAAGTTTAAAGCAGAAATAGGGGCACTTTTAAAATTTTCATTTTTGACCAAAATTGATGGGTCCGGGGCTTAGGGAATTTCTCATATGCCACAAAACCGTTGAAGCTCCTGTTCAAAAATCATGCTCTGAAATCAACTTTTTTTCATCTCAGGGATTCATTTTGGGATGGTAACTAAAGTTTAAAGCAGAAATAGGGGCACTTTTAAAATTTTCATTTTTGACCAAAATCGATGGGTCCGGGGCTTAGGGAATTTCTCATATGCCACAAAACCGTTGAAGCTCCTGTTCAAAAATCATGCTCCGAAATCAACTTTTTTCATCTCAGGGATTCATTTTGGGATGGTAACTAAAGTTTAAAGCAGAAATAGGGGCACTTTTAAAATTTTCATTTCTGACCAAAATCGATGGGTCCGGGGCTTAGGGAATTTCTCATATGCCCCAAAACCGTTGAAGCTCCTGTTCAAAAATCATGCTTCGAAATCAACTTTTTTCATCTCAGGGATTCATTTTGGGATGGTAACTAAAGTTTAAAGCAGAAATAGGGGCACTTTTAAAATTTTCATTTTTTACCAAAATCGATGGGTCCGGGGCTTAGGGAATTTCTCATATGCCCCAAAACCGTTGAAGCTCCTGTTCAAAAATCATGCTCCGAAATCAACTTTTTTCATCTCAGGGATTCATTTTGGGATGGTAACTAAAGTTTAAAGCAGAAATAGGGGCACTTTTAAAATTTTCATTTTTGACAAAAATTGATGGGTCCGGGGCTTAGGGAATTTCTCATATGCCCCAAAACCGTTGAAGCTCCTGTTCAAAAATCATGCTCCGAAATCAACTTTTTTCATCTCAGGGATTCATTTTGGGATGGTAACTAAAGTTTAAAGCAGAAATAGGGGCACTTTTAAAATTTTCATTTTTGACCAAAATCGATGGGTCCGGGGCTTAGGGAATTTCTCATATGCCCCAAAACCGTTGAAGCTCCTGTTCAAAAATCATGCTCCGAAATCAACTTTTTTCATCTCAGGGATTCATTTTGGGATGGTAACTAAAGTTTAAAGCAGAAATAGGGGCACTTTTAAAATTTTCATTTTTGACCAAAATCGATGGGTCTGGGGCTTAGGGAATTTCTCATATGCCCCAAAACCGTTGAAGCTCCTGTTCAAAAATCATGCTTCGAAATCAACTTTTTTCATCTCAGGGATTCATTTTGGGATGGTAACTAAAGTTTAAAGCAGAAATAGGGGCACTTTTAAAATTTTCATTTTGACCAAATTGATGGGTCCGGGGCTTAGGGAATTTCTCATATGCCCCAAAACCGTTGAAGCTCCTGTTCAAAAATCATGCTCCGAAATCAACTTTTTCATCTCAGGGATTCATTTTGGGATGGTAACTAAAGTTTAAAGCAGAAATAGGGGCACTTTTAAAATTTTCATTTTTGACCAAAATCGATGGGTCCGGGGCTTAGGGAATTTCTCATATGCCCCAAAACCGTTGAAGCTCCTGTTCAAAAATCATGCTCCGAAATCAACTTTTTTCATCTCAGGGATTCATTTTGGGATGGTAACTAAAGTTTAAAGCAGAAATAGGGGCACTTTTAAAATTTTCATTTTTGACCAAAATCAATGGGTCCGGGGCTTAGGGAATTTCTCATATGCCCCAAAACCGTTGAAGCTCCTGTTCAAAAATCATGCTCCGAAATCAACTTTTTTCATCTCAGGGATTCATTTTGGGATGGTAACTAAAGTTTAAAGCAGAAATAGGGGCACTTTTAAAATTTTCATTTTTGACCAAAATCGATGGGTCCGGGGCTTAGAGAATTTCTCATATGCCCCAAAACCGTTAAAGCTCCTGTTCAAAAATCATGCTCCGAAATCAACTTTTTTCATCTCAGGGATTCATTTTGGGATGGTAACTAAAGTTTAAAGCAGAAATAGGGGCACTTTTAAAATTTTCATTTTTGACCAAAATCGATGGGTCCGGGGCTTAGGGAATTTCTCATATGCCCCAAAACCGTTGAAGCTCCTGTTCAAAAATCATGCTCCGAAATCAACTTTTTTCATCTCAGGGATTCATTTTGGGATGGTAACTAAAGTTTAAAGCAGAAATAGGGGCACTTTTAAAATTTTCATTTTTGACCAAAATCGATGGGTCCGGGGCTTAGGGAATTTCTCATATGCCACAAAACCGTTGAAGCTCCTGTTCAAAAATCATGCTCCGAAATCAACTTTTTTCATCTCAGGGATTTATTTTGGGATGGTAACTAAAGTTTAAAGCAGAAATAGGGGCACTTTTAAAATTTTCATTTTTGACCAAAATCGATGGGTCCGGGGTTTAGGGAATTTCTCATATGCCCCAAAACCGTTGAAGCTCCTGTTCAAAAATCATGCTCCGAAATCAACTTTTTTCATCTCAGGGATTCATTTTGGGATGGTAACTAAAGTTTAAAGCAGAAATAGGGGCACTTTTAAAATTTTCATTTTTGACCAAAATCGCTGGGTCCGGGGCTTAGGGAATTTCTCATATGCCCCAAAACCGTTGAAGCTCCTGTTTAAAAATCATGCTCCGAAATCAACTTTTTTCATCTCAGGGATTCATTTTGGGATGGTAACTAAAGTTTAAAGCAGAAATAGGGGCACTTTTAAAATGATCATTTTTGACCAAAATCGATGGGTCCGGGGCTTAGGGAATTTCTCATATGTCCCAAAACCGTTGAAGCTCCTGTTCAAAAATCATGCTCCGAAATCAACTTTTTTCATCTCAGGGATTCATTTTGGGATGGTAACTAAAGTTTAAAGCAGAAATAGGGGCACTTTTAAAATTTTCATTTTTGACCAAAATCGATGGGTCCGGGGCTTAGGGAATTTCTCATATGCCCCAAAACCGTTGAAGCTCCTGTTCAAAAATCATGCTCCGAAATCAACTTTTTTCATCTCAGGGATTCATTTTGGGATGGTAACTAAAGTTTAAAGCAGAAATAGGGGCACTTTTAAAATTTTCATTTTTGACCAAAATTGATGGGTCCGGGGCTTAGGGAATTTCTCATATGCCACAAAACCGTTGAAGCTCCTGTTCAAAAATCATGCTCTGAAATCAACTTTTTTTCATCTCAGGGATTCATTTTGGGATGGCAACTAAAGTTTAAAGCAGAAATAGGGGCACTTTTAAAATTTTCATTTTTGACCAAAATCGATGGGTCCGGGGCTTAGGGAATTTCTCATATGCCACAAAACCGTTGAAGCTCCTGTTCAAAAATCATGCTCCGAAATCAACTTTTTTCATCTCAGGGATTCATTTTGGGATGGTAACTAAAGTTTAAAGCAGAAATAGGGGCACTTTTAAAATTTTCATTTTTGACCAAAATCGATGGGTCCGGGGCTTAGGGAATTTCTCATATGCCCCAAAACCGTTGAAGCTCCTGTTCAAAAATCATGCTCCGAAATCAACTTTTTTCATCTCAGGGATTTATTTTGGGATGGTAACCAAAGTTTAAAGCAGAAATAGGGGCACTTTTAAAATTTTCATTTTTGACCAAAATTGATGGGTCCGGGGCTTAGGGAATTTCTCATATGCCCCAAAACCGTTGAAGCTCCTGTTCAAAAATCATGCTCCGAAATCAACTTTTTTCATCTCAGGGATTCATTTTGGGATGGTAACTAAAGTTTAAAGCAGAAATAGGGGCACTTTTAAAATTTTCATTTTTGACCAAAATCAATGGGTCCGGGGCTTAGGGAATTTCTCATATGCCCCAAAACCGTTGAAGCTCCTGTTCAAAAATCATGCTCCGAAATCAACTTTTTTCATCTCAGGGATTCATTTTGGGATGGTAACTAAAGTTTAAAGCAGAAATAGGGGCACTTTTAAAATTTTCATTTTTGACCAAAATCGATGGGTCCGGGGCTTAGAGAATTTCTCATATGCCCCAAAACCGTTAAAGCTCCTGTTCAAAAATCATGCTCCGAAATCAACTTTTTTCATCTCAGGGATTCATTTTGGGATGGTAACTAAAGTTTAAAGCAGAAATAGGGGCACTTTTAAAATTTTCATTTTTGACCAAAATCGATGGGTCCGGGGCTTAGGGAATTTCTCATATGCCCCAAAACCGTTGAAGCTCCTGTTCAAAAATCATGCTCCGAAATCAACTTTTTTCATCTCAGGGATTCATTTTGGGATGGTAACTAAAGTTTAAAGCAGAAATAGGGGCACTTTTAAAATTTTCATTTTTGACCAAAATCGATGGGTCCGGGGCTTAGGGAATTTCTCATATGCCACAAAACCGTTGAAGCTCCTGTTCAAAAATCATGCTCCGAAATCAACTTTTTTCATCTCAGGGATTCATTTTGGGATGGTAACTAAAGTTTAAAGCAGAAATAGGGCACTTTTAAAATTTTCATTTTTGACCAAAATCGATGGGTCCGGGGTTTAGGGAATTTCTCATATGCCCCAAAACCGTTGAAGCTCCTGTTCAAAAATCATGCTCCGAAATCAACTTTTTTCATCTCAGGGATTCATTTTGGGATGGTAACTAAAGTTTAAAGCAGAAATAGGGGCACTTTTAAAATTTTCATTTTTGACAAAAATCGATGGGTCCAGGGCTTAGGGAATTTCTCATATGCCCCAAAACCGTTGAAGCTCCTGTTCAAAAATCATGCTCCGAAATCAACTTTTTTCATCTCAGGGATTCATTTTGGGATGGTAACTAAAGTTTAAAGCAGAAATAGGGGCACTTTTAAAATTTTCATTTTTGACAAAAATCGATCGGTCCAGGGCTTAGGGAATTTCTCATATGCCCCAAAACCGTTGAAGCTCCTGTTCAAAAATCATGCTCCGAAATCAACTTTTTTCATCTCAGGGATTCATTTTGGGATGGTAACTAAAGTTTAAAGCAGAAATAGGGGCACTTTTAAAATTTTCATTTTTGACCAAAATCGCTGGGTCCGGGGCTTAGGGAATTTCTCATATGCCCCAAAACCGTTGAAGCTCCTGTTCAAAAATCATGCTCCGAAATCAACTTTTTTCATCTCAGGGATTCATTTTGGGATGGTAACTAAAGTTTAAAGCAGAAATAGGGGCAGTTTTAAAATTTTCATTTTTGACCAAATCGATGGGTCCGGGGCTTAGGGAATTTCTCATATGCCACAAAACCGTTGAAGCTCCTGTTCAAAAATCATGCTCCGAAATCAACTTTTTTTCATCTCAGGGATTCATTTTGGGATGGTAACTAAAGTTTAAAGCAGAAATAGGGGCACTTTTAAAATTTTCATTTTTGACCAAAATCGATGGGTCCGGGGCTTAGGGAATTTCTCATATGCCCCAAAACCGTTGAAGCTCCTGTTCAAAAATCATGCTCCGAAATCAACTTTTTTCATCTCAGGGATTCATTTTGGGATGGTAACTAAAGTTTAAAGCAGAAATAGGGGCACTTTTAAAATTTTCATTTTTGACCAAAATCGATGGGTCCGGGGCTTAGGGAATTTCTCATATGCCCCAAAACCGTTGAAGCTCCTGTTCAAAAATCATGCTCCGAAATCAACTTTTTTCATCTCAGGGATTCATTTTGGGATGGTAACTAAAGTTTAAAGCAGAAATAGGGGCACTTTTAAAATTTTCATTTTTGACCAAAATCGATGGGTCCGGGGCTTAGGGAATTTCTCATATGCCACAAAACCGTTGAAGCTCCTGTTCAAAAATCATGCTCCGAAATCAACTTTTTTCATCTCAGGGATTTATTTTGGGATGGTAACTAAAGTTTAAAGCAGAAATAGGGGCACTTTTAAAATTTTCATTTTTGACCAAAATCGATGGGTCCGGGGTTTAGGGAATTTCTCATATGCCCCAAAACCGTTGAAGCTCCTGTTCAAAAATCATGCTCCGAAATCAACTTTTTTCATCTCAGGGATTCATTTTGGGATGGTAACTAAAGTTTAAAGCAGAAATAGGGGCACTTTTAAAATTTTCATTTTTGACAAAAATCGATGGGTCCAGGGCTTAGGGAATTTCTCATATGCCCCAAAACCGTTGAAGCTCCTGTTCAAAAATCATGCTCCGAAATCAACTTTTTTCATCTCAGGGATTCATTTTGGGATGGTAACTAAAGTTTAAAGCAGAAATAGGGGCACTTTTAAAATTTTCATTTTTGACCAAAATCGCTGGGTCCGGGGCTTAGGGAATTTCTCATATGCCCCAAAACCGTTGAAGCTCCTGTTTAAAAATCATGCTCCGAAATCAACTTTTTTCATCTCAGGGATTCATTTTGGGATGGTAACTAAAGTTTAAAGCAGAAATAGGGGCACTTTTAAAATGATCATTTTTGACCAAAATCGATGGGTCCGGGGCTTAGGGAATTTCTCATATGTCCCAAAACCGTTGAAGCTCCTGTTCAAAAATCATGCTCCGAAATCAACTTTTTTCATCTCAGGGATTCATTTTGGGATGGTAACTAAAGTTTAAAGCAGAAATAGGGGCACTTTTAAAATTTTCATTTTTGACCAAAATCGATGGGTCCGGGGGTTAGGGAATTTCTCATATGCCCCAAAACCGTTGAAGCTCCTGTTCAAAAATCATGCTCCGAAATCAACTTTTTTCATCTCAGGGATTCATTTTGGGATGGTAACTAAAGTTTAAAGCAGAAATAGGGGCACTTTTAAAATTTTCATTTTTGACCAAAATTGATGGGTCCGGGGCTTAGGGAATTTCTCATATGCCACAAAACCGTTGAAGCTCCTGTTCAAAAATCATGCTCTGAAATCAACTTTTTTTCATCTCAGGGATTCATTTTGGGATGGTAACTAAAGTTTAAAGCAGAAATAGGGGCACTTTTAAAATTTTCATTTTTGACCAAAATCGATGGGTCCGGGGCTTAGGGAATTTCTCATATGCCACAAAACCGTTGAAGCTCCTGTTCAAAAATCATGCTCCGAAATCAACTTTTTTCATCTCAGGGATTCATTTTGGGATGGTAACTAAAGTTTAAAGCAGAAATAGGGGCACTTTTAAAATTTTCATTTTTGACCAAATCGATGGGTCCGGGGCTTAGGGAATTTCTCATATGCCACAAAACCGTTGAAGCTCCTGTTCAAAAATCATGCTCCGAAATCAACTTTTTTCATCTCAGGGATTCATTTTGGGATGGTAACTAAAGTTTAAAGCAGAAATAGGGGCACTTTTAAAATTTTCATTTTTGACCAAAATTGATGGGTCCGGGGCTTAGGGAATTTCTCATATGCCCCAAAACCGTTGAAGCTCCTGTTCAAAAATCATGCTCCGAAATCAACTTTTTTCATCTCAGGGATTCATTTTGGGATGGTAACTAAAGTTTAAAGCAGAAATAGGGGCACTTTTAAAATTTTCATTTCTGACCAAAATCGATGGGTCCGGGGCTTAGGGAATTTCTCATATGCCCCAAAACCGTTGAAGCTCCTGTTCAAAAATCATGCTTCGAAATCAACTTTTTTCATCTCAGGGATTCATTTTGGGATGGTAACTAAAGTTTAAAGCAGAAATAGGGGCACTTTTAAAATTTTCATTTTTTACCAAAATCGATGGGTCCGGGGCTTAGGGAATTTCTCATATGCCCCAAAACCGTTGAAGCTCCTGTTCAAAAATCATGCTCCGAAATCAACTTTTTTCATCTCAGGGATTCATTTTGGGATGGTAACTAAAGTTTAAAGCAGAAATAGGGGCACTTTTAAAATTTTCATTTTTGACCAAAATTGATGGGTCCGGGGCTTAGGGAATTTCTCATATGCCCCAAAACCGTTGAAGCTCCTGTTCAAAAATCATGCTCCGAAATCAACTTTTTTCATCTCAGGGATTCATTTTGGGATGGTAACTAAAGTTTAAAGCAGAAATAGGGGCACTTTTAAAATTTTCATTTTTGACCAAAATCGATGGGTCCGGGGCTTAGGGAATTTCTCATATGCCCCAAAACCGTTGAAGCTCCTGTTCAAAAATCATGCTCCGAAATCAACTTTTTTCATCTCAGGGATTCATTTTGGGATGGTAACTAAAGTTTAAAGCAGAAATAGGGGCACTTTTAAAATTTTCATTTTTGACCAAAATCGATGGGTCTGGGGCTTAGGGAATTTCTCATATGCCCCAAAACCGTTGAAGCTCCTGTTCAAAAATCATGCTTCGAAATCAACTTTTTTCATCTCAGGGATTCATTTTGGGATGGTAACTAAAGTTTAAAGCAGAAATAGGGGCACTTTTAAAATTTTCATTTTTGACCAAAATTGATGGGTCCGGGGCTTAGGGAATTTCTCATATGCCCCAAAACCGTTGAAGCTCCTGTTCAAAAATCATGCTCCGAAATCAACTTTTTCATCTCAGGGATTCATTTTGGGATGGTAACTAAAGTTTAAAGCAGAAATAGGGGCACTTTTAAAATTTTCATTTTTGACCAAAATCGATGGGTCCGGGGCTTAGGGAATTTCTCATATGCCCCAAAACCGTTGAAGCTCCTGTTCAAAAATCATGCTCCGAAATCAACTTTTTTCATCTCAGGGATTCATTTTGGGATGGTAACTAAAGTTTAAAGCAGAAATAGGGGCACTTTTAAAATTTTCATTTTTGACCAAAATCGATGGGTCCGGGGCTTAGAGAATTTCTCATATGCCCCAAAACCGTTAAAGCTCCTGTTCAAAAATCATGCTCCGAAATCAACTTTTTTCATCTCAGGGATTCATTTTGGGATGGTAACTAAAGTTTAAAGCAGAAATAGGGGCACTTTTAAAATTTTCATTTTTGACCAAAATCGATGGGTCCGGGGCTTAGGGAATTTCTCATATGCCCCAAAACCGTTGAAGCTCCTGTTCAAAAATCATGCTCCGAAATCAACTTTTTTCATCTCAGGGATTCATTTTGGGATGGTAACTAAAGTTTAAAGCAGAAATAGGGGCACTTTTAAAATTTTCATTTTTGACCAAAATCGATGGGTCCGGGGCTTAGGGAATTTCTCATATGCCACAAAACCGTTGAAGCTCCTGTTCAAAAATCATGCTCCGAAATCAACTTTTTTCATCTCAGGGATTTATTTTGGGATGGTAACTAAAGTTTAAAGCAGAAATAGGGGCACTTTTAAAATTTTCATTTTTGACCAAAATCGATGGGTCCGGGGTTTAGGGAATTTCTCATATGCCCCAAAACCGTTGAAGCTCCTGTTCAAAAATCATGCTCCGAAATCAACTTTTTTCATCTCAGGGATTCATTTTGGGATGGTAACTAAAGTTTAAAGCAGAAATAGGGGCACTTTTAAAATTTTCATTTTTGACCAAAATCGATGGGTCCGGGGCTTAGGGAATTTCTCATATGCCACAAAACCGTTGAAGCTCCTGTTCAAAAATCATGCTCCGAAATCAACTTTTTTCATCTCAGGGATTTATTTTGGGATGGTAACTAAAGTTTAAAGCAGAAATAGGGGCACTTTTAAAATTTTCATTTTTGACCAAAATCGATGGGTCCGGGGTTTAGGGAATTTCTCATATGCCCCAAAACCGTTGAAGCTCCTGTTCAAAAATCATGCTCCGAAATCAACTTTTTTCATCTCAGGGATTCATTTTGGGATGGTAACTAAAGTTTAAAGCAGAAATAGGGGCACTTTTAAAATTTTCATTTTTGACCAAAATCGATGGGTCCGGGGCTTAGAGAATTTCTCATATGCCCCAAAACAGTTAAAGCTCCTGTTCAAAAATCATGCTCCGAAATCAACTTTTTTCATCTCAGGGATTCATTTTGGGATGGTAACTAAAGTTTAAAGCAGAAATAGGGGCACTTTTAAAATTTTCATTTTTGACCAAAATCGATGGGTCCGGGGCTTAGGGAATTTCTCATATGCCCCAAAACCGTTGAAGCTCCTGTTCAAAAATCATGCTCCGAAATCAACTTTTTTCATCTCAGGGATTCATTTTGGGATGGTAACTAAAGTTTAAAGCAGAAATAGGGGCACTTTTAAAATTTTCATTTTTGACCAAAATCGATGGGTCCGGGGCTTAGGGAATTTCTCATATGCCACAAAACCGTTGAAGCTCCTGTTCAAAAATCATGCTCCGAAATCAACTTTTTTCATCT
Organism: Pseudophryne corroboree; assembly: GCF_028390025.1. Taxonomy (NCBI): domain Eukaryota; kingdom Metazoa; phylum Chordata; class Amphibia; order Anura; family Myobatrachidae; genus Pseudophryne; species Pseudophryne corroboree. Next base: position 407,895 of record NW_026970080.1, on the reverse strand, counting down.
CAGGGATTTATTTTGGGATGGTAACTAAAGTTTAAAGCAGAAATAGGGGCACTTTTAAAATTTTCATTTTTGACCAAAATCGATGGGTCCGGGGTTTAGGGAATTTCTCATATGCCCCAAAACCGTTGAAGCTCCTGTTCAAAAATCATGCTCCGAAATCAACTTTTTTCATCTCAGGGATTCATTTTGGGATGGTAACTAAAGTTTAAAGCAGAAATAGGGGCACTTTTAAAATTTTCATTTTTGACCAAAATCGCTGGGTCCGGGGCTTAGGGAATTTCTCATATGCCCCAAAACCGTTGAAGCTCCTGTTTAAAAATCATGCTCCGAAATCAACTTTTTTCATCTCAGGGATTCATTTTGGGATGGTAACTAAAGTTTAAAGCAGAAATAGGGGCACTTTTAAAATGATCATTTTTGACCAAAATCGATGGGTCCGGGGCTTAGGGAATTTCTCATATGTCCCAAAACCGTTGAAGCTCCTGTTCAAAAATCATGCTCCGAAATCAACTTTTTTCATCTCAGGGATTCATTTTGGGATGGTAACTAAAGTTTAAAGCAGAAATAGGGGCACTTTTAAAATTTTCATTTTTGACCAAAATCGATGGGTCCGGGGCTTAGGGAATTTCTCATATGCCCCAAAACCGTTGAAGCTCCTGTTCAAAAATCATGCTCCGAAATCAACTTTTTTCATCTCAGGGATTCATTTTGGGATGGTAACTAAAGTTTAAAGCAGAAATAGGGGCACTTTTAAAATTTTCATTTTTGACCAAAATTGATGGGTCCGGGGCTTAGGGAATTTCTCATATGCCACAAAACCGTTGAAGCTCCTGTTCAAAAATCATGCTCTGAAATCAACTTTTTTTCATCTCAGGGATTCATTTTGGGATGGCAACTAAAGTTTAAAGCAGAAATAGGGGCACTTTTAAAATTTTCATTTTTGACCAAAATCGATGGGTCCGGGGCTTAGGGAATTTCTCATATGCCACAAAACCGTTGAAGCTCCTGTTCAAAAATCATGCTCCGAAATCAACTTTTTTCATCTCAGGGATTCATTTTGGGATGGTAACTAAAGTTTAAAGCAGAAATAGGGGCACTTTTAAAATTTTCATTTTTGACCAAAATCGATGGGTCCGGGGCTTAGGGAATTTCTCATATGCCCCAAAACCGTTGAAGCTCCTGTTCAAAAATCATGCTCCGAAATCAACTTTTTTCATCTCAGGGATTTATTTTGGGATGGTAACCAAAGTTTAAAGCAGAAATAGGGGCACTTTTAAAATTTTCATTTTTGACCAAAATTGATGGGTCCGGGGCTTAGGGAATTTCTCATATGCCCCAAAACCGTTGAAGCTCCTGTTCAAAAATCATGCTCCGAAATCAACTTTTTTCATCTCAGGGATTCATTTTGGGATGGTAACTAAAGTTTAAAGCAGAAATAGGGGCACTTTTAAAATTTTCATTTTTGACCAAAATCAATGGGTCCGGGGCTTAGGGAATTTCTCATATGCCCCAAAACCGTTGAAGCTCCTGTTCAAAAATCATGCTCCGAAATCAACTTTTTTCATCTCAGGGATTCATTTTGGGATGGTAACTAAAGTTTAAAGCAGAAATAGGGGCACTTTTAAAATTTTCATTTTTGACCAAAATCGATGGGTCCGGGGCTTAGAGAATTTCTCATATGCCCCAAAACCGTTAAAGCTCCTGTTCAAAAATCATGCTCCGAAATCAACTTTTTTCATCTCAGGGATTCATTTTGGGATGGTAACTAAAGTTTAAAGCAGAAATAGGGGCACTTTTAAAATTTTCATTTTTGACCAAAATCGATGGGTCCGGGGCTTAGGGAATTTCTCATATGCCCCAAAACCGTTGAAGCTCCTGTTCAAAAATCATGCTCCGAAATCAACTTTTTTCATCTCAGGGATTCATTTTGGGATGGTAACTAAAGTTTAAAGCAGAAATAGGGGCACTTTTAAAATTTTCATTTTTGACCAAAATCGATGGGTCCGGGGCTTAGGGAATTTCTCATATGCCACAAAACCGTTGAAGCTCCTGTTCAAAAATCATGCTCCGAAATCAACTTTTTTCATCTCAGGGATTCATTTTGGGATGGTAACTAAAGTTTAAAGCAGAAATAGGGCACTTTTAAAATTTTCATTTTTGACCAAAATCGATGGGTCCGGGGTTTAGGGAATTTCTCATATGCCCCAAAACCGTTGAAGCTCCTGTTCAAAAATCATGCTCCGAAATCAACTTTTTTCATCTCAGGGATTCATTTTGGGATGGTAACTAAAGTTTAAAGCAGAAATAGGGGCACTTTTAAAATTTTCATTTTTGACAAAAATCGATGGGTCCAGGGCTTAGGGAATTTCTCATATGCCCCAAAACCGTTGAAGCTCCTGTTCAAAAATCATGCTCCGAAATCAACTTTTTTCATCTCAGGGATTCATTTTGGGATGGTAACTAAAGTTTAAAGCAGAAATAGGGGCACTTTTAAAATTTTCATTTTTGACAAAAATCGATCGGTCCAGGGCTTAGGGAATTTCTCATATGCCCCAAAACCGTTGAAGCTCCTGTTCAAAAATCATGCTCCGAAATCAACTTTTTTCATCTCAGGGATTCATTTTGGGATGGTAACTAAAGTTTAAAGCAGAAATAGGGGCACTTTTAAAATTTTCATTTTTGACCAAAATCGCTGGGTCCGGGGCTTAGGGAATTTCTCATATGCCCCAAAACCGTTGAAGCTCCTGTTCAAAAATCATGCTCCGAAATCAACTTTTTTCATCTCAGGGATTCATTTTGGGATGGTAACTAAAGTTTAAAGCAGAAATAGGGGCAGTTTTAAAATTTTCATTTTTGACCAAATCGATGGGTCCGGGGCTTAGGGAATTTCTCATATGCCACAAAACCGTTGAAGCTCCTGTTCAAAAATCATGCTCCGAAATCAACTTTTTTTCATCTCAGGGATTCATTTTGGGATGGTAACTAAAGTTTAAAGCAGAAATAGGGGCACTTTTAAAATTTTCATTTTTGACCAAAATCGATGGGTCCGGGGCTTAGGGAATTTCTCATATGCCCCAAAACCGTTGAAGCTCCTGTTCAAAAATCATGCTCCGAAATCAACTTTTTTCATCTCAGGGATTCATTTTGGGATGGTAACTAAAGTTTAAAGCAGAAATAGGGGCACTTTTAAAATTTTCATTTTTGACCAAAATCGATGGGTCCGGGGCTTAGGGAATTTCTCATATGCCCCAAAACCGTTGAAGCTCCTGTTCAAAAATCATGCTCCGAAATCAACTTTTTTCATCTCAGGGATTCATTTTGGGATGGTAACTAAAGTTTAAAGCAGAAATAGGGGCACTTTTAAAATTTTCATTTTTGACCAAAATCGATGGGTCCGGGGCTTAGGGAATTTCTCATATGCCACAAAACCGTTGAAGCTCCTGTTCAAAAATCATGCTCCGAAATCAACTTTTTTCATCTCAGGGATTTATTTTGGGATGGTAACTAAAGTTTAAAGCAGAAATAGGGGCACTTTTAAAATTTTCATTTTTGACCAAAATCGATGGGTCCGGGGTTTAGGGAATTTCTCATATGCCACAAAACCGTTAAAGCTCCTGTTCAAAAATCATGCTCCGAAATCAACTTTTTTCATCTCAGGGATTCATTTTGGGATGGTAACTAAAGTTTAAAGCAGAAATAGGGGCACTTTTAAAATTTTCATTTTTGACAAAAATCGATGGGTCCAGGGCTTAGGGAATTTCTCATATGCCCCAAAACCGTTGAAGCTCCTGTTCAAAAATCATGCTCCGAAATCAACTTTTTTCATCTCAGGGATTCATTTTGGGATGGTAACTAAAGTTTAAAGCAGAAATAGGGGCACTTTTAAAATTTTCATTTTTGACCAAAATCGATGGGTCCGGGGCTTAGGGAATTTCTCATATGCCACAAAACCGTTGAAGCTCCTGTTCAAAAATCATGCTCTGAAATCAACTTTTTTTCATCTCAGGGATTCATTTTGGGATGGTAACTAAAGTTTAAAGCAGAAATAGGGGCACTTTTAAAATTTTCATTTTTGACCAAAATCGATGGGTCCGGGGCTTAGGGAATTTCTCATATGCCCCAAAACCGTTGAAGCTCCTGTTCAAAAATCATGCTCCGAAATCAACTTTTTTCATCTCAGGGATTCATTTTGGGATGGTAACTAAAGTTTAAAGCAGAAATAGGGGCACTTTTAAAATTTTCATTTTTGACCAAAATCGATGGGTCCGGGGCTTAGGGAATTTCTCATATGCCCCAAAACCGTTGAAGCTCCTGTTCAAAAATCATGCTCCGAAATCAACTTTTTTCATCTCAGGGATTCATTTTGGGATGGTAACTAAAGTTTAAAGCAGAAATAGGGGCACTTTTAAAATTTTCATTTTTGACCAAAATCGATGGGTCCGGGGCTTAGAGAATTTCTCATATGCCCCAAAACCGTTAAAGCTCCTGTTCAAAAATCATGCTCCGAAATCAACTTTTTTCATCTCAGGGATTCATTTTGGGATGGTAACTAAAGTTTAAAGCAGAAATAGGGGCACTTTTAAAATTTTCATTTTTGACCAAAATCGATGGGTCCGGGGCTTAGGGAATTTCTCATATGCCACAAAACCGTTGAAGCTCCTGTTCAAAAATCATGCTCCGAAATCAACTTTTTTCATCTCAGGGATTCATTTTGGGATGGTAACTAAAGTTTAAAGCAGAAATAGGGGCACTTTTAAAATTTTCATTTTTGACCAAAATCGATGGGTCCGGGGCTTAGGGAATTTCTCATATGCCACAAAACCGTTGAAGCTCCTGTTCAAAAATCATGCTCCGAAATCAACTTTTTTCATCTCAGGGATTCATTTTGGGATGGTAACTAAAGTTTAAAGCAGAAATAGGGGCACTTTTAAAATTTTCAATTTTGACCAAAATCGCTGGGTCCGGGGCTTAAGGAATTTCTCATATGCCCCAAAACCGTTGAAGCTCCTGTTAGAAAATCATGCTCCGAAATCAACTTTTTTCATCTCAGGGATTCATTTTGGGATGGTAACTAAAGTTTAAAGCAGAAATAGGGGCACTTTTAAAATTTTCATTTTTGACCAAATCGATGGGTCCGGGGCTTAGGGAATTTCTCATATGCCACAAAACCGTTGAAGCTCCTGTTCAAAAATCATGCTCCGAAATCAACTTTTTTCATCTCAGGGATTCATTTTGGGATGGTAACTAAAGTTTAAAGCAGAAATAGGGGCACTTTTAAAATTTTCATTTTTGACCAAAATTGATGGGTCCGGGGCTTAGGGAATTTCTCATATGCCCCAAAACCGTTGAAGCTCCTGTTCAAAAATCATGCTCCGAAATCAACTTTTTTCATCTCAGGGATTCATTTTGGGATGGTAACTAAAGTTTAAAGCAGAAATAGGGGCACTTTTAAAATTTTCATTTCTGACCAAAATCGATGGGTCCGGGGCTTAGGGAATTTCTCATATGCCCCAAAACCGTTGAAGCTCCTGTTCAAAAATCATGCTCCGAAATCAACTTTTTTCATCTCAGGGATTCATTTTGGGATGGTAACTAAAGTTTAAAGCAGAAATAGGGGCACTTTTAAAATTTTCATTTTTGACCAATATCAATGGGTCCGGGGCTTAGGGAATTTCTCATATGCCCCAAAACCGTTGAAGCTCCTGTTCAAAAATCATGCTCCGAAATCAACTTTTTTCATCTCAGGGATTCATTTTGGGATGGTAACTAAAGTTTAAAGCAGAAATAGGGGCACTTTTAAAATTTTCATTTTTGACCAAAATTGATGGGTCCGGGGCTTAGGGAATTTCTCATATGCCCCAAAACCGTTGAAGCTCCTGTTCAAAAATCATGCTCCGAAATCAACTTTTTTCATCTCAGGGATTCATTTTGGGATGGTAACTAAAGTTTAAAGCAGAAATAGGGGCACTTTTAAAATTTTCATTTTTGACCAATATCAATGGGTCCGGGGCTTAGGGAATTTCTCATATGCCCCAAAACCGTTGAAGCTCCTGTTCAAAAATCATGCTCCGAAATCAACTTTTTTCATCTCAGGGATTCATTTTGGGATGGTAACTAAAGTTTAAAGCAGAAATAGGGGCACTTTTAAAATTTTCATTTTTGACCAAAATCGCTGGGTCCGGGGCTTAGGGAATTTCTCATATGCCCCAAAACCGTTGAAGCTCCTGTTTAAAAATCATGCTCCGAAATCAACTTTTTTCATCTCAGGGATTCATTTTGGGATGGTAACTAAAGTTTAAAGCAGAAATAGGGGGCACTTTTAAAATGATCATTTTTGACCAAAATCGATGGGTCCGGGGCTTAGGGAATTTCTCATATGTCCCAAAAACCGTTGAAGCTCCTGTTCAAAAATCATGCTCCGAAATCAACTTTTTTCATCTCAGGGATTCATTTTGGGATGGTAACTAAAGTTTAAAGCAGAAATAGGGGCACTTTTAAAATTTTCATTTTTGACCAAAATCGATGGGTCCGGGGGTTAGGGAATTTCTCATATGCCCCAAAACCGTTGAAGCTCCTGTTCAAAAATCATGCTCCGAAATCAACTTTTTTCATCTCAGGGATTCATTTTGGGATGGTAACTAAGTTTAAAGCAGAAATAGGGGCACTTTTAAAATTTTCATTTTTGACCAAAATTGATGGGTCCGGGGGCTTAGGGAATTTCTCATATGCCACAAAACCGTTGAAGCTCCTGTTCAAAAATCATGCTCTGAAATCAACTTTTTTTCATCTCAGGGATTCATTTTGGGATGGTAACTAAAGTTTAAAGCAGAAATAGGGGCACTTTTAAAATTTTCATTTTTGACCAAAATCGATGGGTCCGGGGCTTAGGGGAATTTCTCATATGCCACAAAAACCGTTTGAAGCTCCTGTTCAAAAATCATGCTCCGAAATCAACTTTTTTCATCTCAGGGATTCATTTTGGGATGGTAACTAAAGTTTAAAGCAGAAATAGGGGCACTTTTTAAAATTTTCATTTTTGACCAAATCGATGGGTCCGGGGCTTAGGGAATTTTCTCATATGCCACAAAACCGTTGAAGCTCCTGTTCAAAAATCATGCTCCGAAATCAACTTTTTTCATCTCAGGGATTCATTTTGGGATGGTAACTAAAGTTTAAAGCAGAAATAGGGGCACTTTTAAAATTTTCATTTTTGACCAAAATTGATGGGTCCGGGGCTTAGGGAATTTCTCATATGCCCCAAAACCGTTGAAGCTCCTGTTCAAAAATCATGCTCCGAAATCAACTTTTTTCATCTCAGGGATTCATTTTGGGATGGTAACTAAAGTTTAAAGCAGAAATAGGGGCACTTTTAAAATTTTCATTTCTGACCAAAATCGATGGGTCCGGGGCTTAGGGAATTTCTCATATGCCCCAAAACCGTTGAAGCTCCTGTTCAAAAATCATGCTTCGAAATCAACTTTTTTCATCTCAGGGATTCATTTTGGGATGGTAACTAAAGTTTAAAGCAGAAATAGGGGCACTTTTAAAATTTTCATTTTTTACCAAAATCGATGGGTCCGGGGCTTAGGGAATTTCTCATATGCCCCAAAACCGTTGAAGCTCCTGTTCAAAAATCATGCTCCGAAATCAACTTTTTTTCATCTCAGGGATTCATTTTTGGGATGGTAACTAAAGTTTAAAGCAGAAATAGGGCACTTTTAAAATTTTCATTTTTGACCAAAATTGATGGGTCCGGGGCTTAGGGAATTTCTCATATGCCCCAAAACCGTTGAAGCTCCTGTTCAAAAATCATGCTCCGAAATCAACTTTTTTCATCTCAGGGATTCATTTTGGGATGGTAACTAAAGTTTAAAGCAGAAATAGGGGCACTTTTAAAATTTTCATTTTTTGACCAAAATCGATGGGTCCGGGGCTTAGGGAATTTCTCATATGCCCCAAAACCGTTGAAGCTCCTGTTCAAAAATCATGCTCCGAAATCAACTTTTTTCATCTCAGGGATTCATTTTGGGATGGTAACTAAAGTTTAAAGCAGAAATAGGGGCACTTTTAAAATTTTCATTTTTGACCAAAATCGATGGGTCTGGGGCTTAGGGAATTTCTCATATGCCCCAAAACCGTTGAAGCTCCTGTTCAAAAATCATGCTTCGAAATCAACTTTTTTCATCTCAGGGATTCATTTTGGGATGGTAACTAAAGTTTAAAGCAGAAATAGGGGCACTTTAAAATTTTTCATTTTGACCAAAATTGATGGGTCCGGGGCTTAGGGAATTTCTCATATGCCCCAAAACCGTTGAAGCTCCTGTTCAAAAATCATGCTCCGAAATCAACTTTTTTTCCATCTCAGGGATTCATTTTGGGATGGTAACTAAAGTTTAAAAAATAGGGGCACTTTTAAAATTTTCATTTTTGACCAAAATCGATGGGTCCGGGGCTTAGGGAATTTCTCATATGCCCCAAAACCGTTGAAGCTCCTGTTCAAAAATCATGCTCCGAAATCAACTTTTTTCATCTCAGGGATTCATTTTGGGATGGTAACTAAAGTTTAAAGCAGAAATAGGGGCACTTTTAAAATTTTCATTTTTGACCAAAATCGATGGGTCCGGGGCTTAGAGAATTTCTCATATGCCCCAAAACCGTTAAAGCTCCTGTTCAAAAATCATGCTCCGAAATCAACTTTTTTCATCTCAGGGATTCATTTTGGGATGGTAACTAAAGTTTAAAGCAGAAATAGGGGCACTTTTAAAATTTTCATTTTTGACCAAAATCGATGGGTCCGGGGCTTAGGGAATTTCTCATATGCCCCAAAACCGTTGAAGCTCCTGTTCAAAAATCATGCTCCGAAATCAACTTTTTTCATCTCAGGGATTCATTTTGGGATGGTAACTAAAGTTTAAAGCAGAAATAGGGGCACTTTTAAAATTTTCATTTTTGACCAAAATCGATGGGTCCGGGGCTTAGGGAATTTCTCATATGCCACAAAACCGTTGAAGCTCCTGTTCAAAAATCATGCTCCGAAATCAACTTTTTTCATCTCAGGGATTTATTTTGGGATGGTAACTAAAGTTTAAAGCAGAAATAGGGGCACTTTTAAAATTTTCATTTTTGACCAAAATCGATGGGTCCGGGGTTTAGGGAATTTCTCATATGCCCCAAAACCGTTGAAGCTCCTGTTCAAAAATCATGCTCCGAAATCAACTTTTTTCATCTCAGGGATTCATTTTGGGATGGTAACTAAAGTTTAAAGCAGAAATAGGGGCACTTTTAAAATTTTCATTTTTGACCAAAATCGATGGGTCCGGGGCTTAGGGAATTTCTCATATGCCACAAAACCGTTGAAGCTCCTGTTCAAAAATCATGCTCCGAAATCAACTTTTTTCATCTCAGGGATTTATTTTGGGATGGTAACTAAAGTTTAAAGCAGAAATAGGGGCACTTTTAAAATTTTCATTTTTGACCAAAATCGATGGGTCCGGGGTTTAGGGAATTTCTCATATGCCCCAAAACCGTTGAAGCTCCTGTTCAAAAATCATGCTCCGAAATCAACTTTTTTCATCTCAGGGATTCATTTTGGGATGGTAACTAAAGTTTAAAGCAGAAATAGGGGCACTTTTAAAATTTTCATTTTTGACCAAAATCGATGGGTCCGGGGCTTAGAGAATTTCTCATATGCCCCAAAACCGTTAAAGCTCCTGTTCAAAAATCATGCTCCGAAATCAACTTTTTTCATCTCAGGGATTCATTTTGGGATGGTAACTAAAGTTTAAAGCAGAAATAGGGGCACTTTTAAAATTTTCATTTTTGACCAAAATCGATGGGTCCGGGGCTTAGGGAATTTCTCATATGCCCCAAAACCGTTGAAGCTCCTGTTCAAAAATCATGCTCCGAAATCAACTTTTTTCATCTCAGGGATTCATTTTGGGATGGTAACTAAAGTTTAAAGCAGAAATAGGGGCACTTTTAAAATTTTCATTTTTGACCAAAATCGATGGGTCCGGGGCTTAGGGAATTTCTCATATGCCACAAAACCGTTGAAGCTCCTGTTCAAAAATCATGCTCCGAAATCAACTTTTTTCATCTCAGGGATTTATTTTGGGATGGTAACTAAAGTTTAAAGCAGAAATAGGGGCACTTTTAAAATTTTCATTTTTGACCAAAATCGATGGGTCCGGGGTTTAGGGAATTTCTCATATGCCCCAAAACCGTTGAAGCTCCTGTTCAAAAATCATGCTCCGAAATCAACTTTTTTCATCTCAGGGATTCATTTTGGGATGGTAACTAAAGTTTAAAGCAGAAATAGGGGCACTTTTAAAATTTTCATTTTTGACCAAAATCGCTGGGTCCGGGGCTTAGGGAATTTCTCATATGCCCCAAAACCGTTGAAGCTCCTGTTTAAAAATCATGCTCCGAAATCAACTTTTTTCATCTCAGGGATTCATTTTGGGATGGTAACTAAAGTTTAAAGCAGAAATAGGGGCACTTTTAAAATGATCATTTTTGACCAAAATCGATGGGTCCGGGGCTTAGGGAATTTCTCATATGTCCCAAAACCGTTGAAGCTCCTGTTCAAAAATCATGCTCCGAAATCAACTTTTTTCATCTCAGGGATTCATTTTGGGATGGTAACTAAAGTTTAAAGCAGAAATAGGGGCACTTTTAAAATTTTCATTTTTGACCAAAATCGATGGGTCCGGGGCTTAGGGAATTTCTCATATGCCCCAAAACCGTTGAAGCTCCTGTTCAAAAATCATGCTCCGAAATCAACTTTTTTCATCTCAGGGATTCATTTTGGGATGGTAACTAAAGTTTAAAGCAGAAATAGGGGCACTTTTAAAATTTTCATTTTTGACCAAAATTGATGGGTCCGGGGCTTAGGGAATTTCTCATATGCCACAAAACCGTTGAAGCTCCTGTTCAAAAATCATGCTCTGAAATCAACTTTTTTTCATCTCAGGGATTCATTTTGGGATGGCAACTAAAGTTTAAAGCAGAAATAGGGGCACTTTTAAAATTTTCATTTTTGACCAAAATCGATGGGTCCGGGGCTTAGGGAATTTCTCATATGCCACAAAACCGTTGAAGCTCCTGTTCAAAAATCATGCTCCGAAATCAACTTTTTTCATCTCAGGGATTCATTTTGGGATGGTAACTAAAGTTTAAAGCAGAAATAGGGGCACTTTTAAAATTTTCATTTTTGACCAAAATCGATGGGTCCGGGGCTTAGGGAATTTCTCATATGCCCCAAAACCGTTGAAGCTCCTGTTCAAAAATCATGCTCCGAAATCAACTTTTTTCATCTCAGGGATTTATTTTGGGATGGTAACCAAAGTTTAAAGCAGAAATAGGGGCACTTTTAAAATTTTCATTTTTGACCAAAATTGATGGGTCCGGGGCTTAGGGAATTTCTCATATGCCCCAAAACCGTTGAAGCTCCTGTTCAAAAATCATGCTCCGAAATCAACTTTTTTCATCTCAGGGATTCATTTTGGGATGGTAACTAAAGTTTAAAGCAGAAATAGGGGCACTTTTAAAATTTTCATTTTTGACCAAAATCAATGGGTCCGGGGCTTAGGGAATTTCTCATATGCCCCAAAACCGTTGAAGCTCCTGTTCAAAAATCATGCTCCGAAATCAACTTTTTTCATCTCAGGGATTCATTTTGGGATGGTAACTAAAGTTTAAAGCAGAAATAGGGGCACTTTTAAAATTTTCATTTTTGACCAAAATCGATGGGTCCGGGGCTTAGAGAATTTCTCATATGCCCCAAAACCGTTAAAGCTCCTGTTCAAAAATCATGCTCCGAAATCAACTTTTTTCATCTCAGGGATTCATTTTGGGATGGTAACTAAAGTTTAAAGCAGAAATAGGGGCACTTTTAAAATTTTCATTTTTGACCAAAATCGATGGGTCCGGGGCTTAGGGAATTTCTCATATGCCCCAAAACCGTTGAAGCTCCTGTTCAAAAATCATGCTCCGAAATCAACTTTTTTCATCTCAGGGATTCATTTTGGGATGGTAACTAAAGTTTAAAGCAGAAATAGGGGCACTTTTAAAATTTTCATTTTTGACCAAAATCGATGGGTCCGGGGCTTAGGGAATTTCTCATATGCCACAAAACCGTTGAAGCTCCTGTTCAAAAATCATGCTCCGAAATCAACTTTTTTCATCTCAGGGATTCATTTTGGGATGGTAACTAAAGTTTAAAGCAGAAATAGGGCACTTTTAAAATTTTCATTTTTGACCAAAATCGATGGGTCCGGGGTTTAGGGAATTTCTCATATGCCCCAAAACCGTTGAAGCTCCTGTTCAAAAATCATGCTCCGAAATCAACTTTTTTCATCTCAGGGATTCATTTTGGGATGGTAACTAAAGTTTAAAGCAGAAATAGGGGCACTTTTAAAATTTTCATTTTTGACAAAAATCGATGGGTCCAGGGCTTAGGGAATTTCTCATATGCCCCAAAACCGTTGAAGCTCCTGTTCAAAAATCATGCTCCGAAATCAACTTTTTTCATCTCAGGGATTCATTTTGGGATGGTAACTAAAGTTTAAAGCAGAAATAGGGGCACTTTTAAAATTTTCATTTTTGACAAAAATCGATCGGTCCAGGGCTTAGGGAATTTCTCATATGCCCCAAAACCGTTGAAGCTCCTGTTCAAAAATCATGCTCCGAAATCAACTTTTTTCATCTCAGGGATTCATTTTGGGATGGTAACTAAAGTTTAAAGCAGAAATAGGGGCACTTTTAAAATTTTCATTTTTGACCAAAATCGCTGGGTCCGGGGCTTAGGGAATTTCTCATATGCCCCAAAACCGTTGAAGCTCCTGTTCAAAAATCATGCTCCGAAATCAACTTTTTTCATCTCAGGGATTCATTTTGGGATGGTAACTAAAGTTTAAAGCAGAAATAGGGGCAGTTTTAAAATTTTCATTTTTGACCAAATCGATGGGTCCGGGGCTTAGGGAATTTCTCATATGCCACAAAACCGTTGAAGCTCCTGTTCAAAAATCATGCTCCGAAATCAACTTTTTTTCATCTCAGGGATTCATTTTGGGATGGTAACTAAAGTTTAAAGCAGAAATAGGGGCACTTTTAAAATTTTCATTTTTGACCAAAATCGATGGGTCCGGGGCTTAGGGAATTTCTCATATGCCCCAAAACCGTTGAAGCTCCTGTTCAAAAATCATGCTCCGAAATCAACTTTTTTCATCTCAGGGATTCATTTTGGGATGGTAACTAAAGTTTAAAGCAGAAATAGGGGCACTTTTAAAATTTTCATTTTTGACCAAAATCGATGGGTCCGGGGCTTAGGGAATTTCTCATATGCCCCAAAACCGTTGAAGCTCCTGTTCAAAAATCATGCTCCGAAATCAACTTTTTTCATCTCAGGGATTCATTTTGGGATGGTAACTAAAGTTTAAAGCAGAAATAGGGGCACTTTTAAAATTTTCATTTTTGACCAAAATCGATGGGTCCGGGGCTTAGGGAATTTCTCATATGCCACAAAACCGTTGAAGCTCCTGTTCAAAAATCATGCTCCGAAATCAACTTTTTTCATCTCAGGGATTTATTTTGGGATGGTAACTAAAGTTTAAAGCAGAAATAGGGGCACTTTTAAAATTTTCATTTTTGACCAAAATCGATGGGTCCGGGGTTTAGGGAATTTCTCATATGCCACAAAACCGTTAAAGCTCCTGTTCAAAAATCATGCTCCGAAATCAACTTTTTTCATCTCAGGGATTCATTTTGGGATGGTAACTAAAGTTTAAAGCAGAAATAGGGGCACTTTTAAAATTTTCATTTTTGACAAAAATCGATGGGTCCAGGGCTTAGGGAATTTCTCATATGCCCCAAAACCGTTGAAGCTCCTGTTCAAAAATCATGCTCCGAAATCAACTTTTTTCATCTCAGGGATTCATTTTGGGATGGTAACTAAAGTTTAAAGCAGAAATAGGGGCACTTTTAAAATTTTCATTTTTGACCAAAATCGATGGGTCCGGGGCTTAGGGAATTTCTCATATGCCACAAAACCGTTGAAGCTCCTGTTCAAAAATCATGCTCTGAAATCAACTTTTTTTCATCTCAGGGATTCATTTTGGGATGGTAACTAAAGTTTAAAGCAGAAATAGGGGCACTTTTAAAATTTTCATTTTTGACCAAAATCGATGGGTCCGGGGCTTAGGGAATTTCTCATATGCCCCAAAACCGTTGAAGCTCCTGTTCAAAAATCATGCTCCGAAATCAACTTTTTTCATCTCAGGGATTCATTTTGGGATGGTAACTAAAGTTTAAAGCAGAAATAGGGGCACTTTTAAAATTTTCATTTTTGACCAAAATCGATGGGTCCGGGGCTTAGGGAATTTCTCATATGCCCCAAAACCGTTGAAGCTCCTGTTCAAAAATCATGCTCCGAAATCAACTTTTTTCATCTCAGGGATTCATTTTGGGATGGTAACTAAAGTTTAAAGCAGAAATAGGGGCACTTTTAAAATTTTCATTTTTGACCAAAATCGATGGGTCCGGGGCTTAGAGAATTTCTCATATGCCCCAAAACCGTTAAAGCTCCTGTTCAAAAATCATGCTCCGAAATCAACTTTTTTCATCTCAGGGATTCATTTTGGGATGGTAACTAAAGTTTAAAGCAGAAATAGGGGCACTTTTAAAATTTTCATTTTTGACCAAAATCGATGGGTCCGGGGCTTAGGGAATTTCTCATATGCCACAAAACCGTTGAAGCTCCTGTTCAAAAATCATGCTCCGAAATCAACTTTTTTCATCTCAGGGATTCATTTTGGGATGGTAACTAAAGTTTAAAGCAGAAATAGGGGCACTTTTAAAATTTTCATTTTTGACCAAAATCGATGGGTCCGGGGCTTAGGGAATTTCTCATATGCCACAAAACCGTTGAAGCTCCTGTTCAAAAATCATGCTCCGAAATCAACTTTTTTCATCTCAGGGATTCATTTTGGGATGGTAACTAAAGTTTAAAGCAGAAATAGGGGCACTTTTAAAATTTTCAATTTTGACCAAAATCGCTGGGTCCGGGGCTTAAGGAATTTCTCATATGCCCCAAAACCGTTGAAGCTCCTGTTAGAAAATCATGCTCCGAAATCAACTTTTTTCATCTCAGGGATTCATTTTGGGATGGTAACTAAAGTTTAAAGCAGAAATAGGGGCACTTTTAAAATTTTCATTTTTGACCAAATCGATGGGTCCGGGGCTTAGGGAATTTCTCATATGCCACAAAACCGTTGAAGCTCCTGTTCAAAAATCATGCTCCGAAATCAACTTTTTTCATCTCAGGGATTCATTTTGGGATGGTAACTAAAGTTTAAAGCAGAAATAGGGGCACTTTTAAAATTTTCATTTTTGACCAAAATTGATGGGTCCGGGGCTTAGGGAATTTCTCATATGCCCCAAAACCGTTGAAGCTCCTGTTCAAAAATCATGCTCCGAAATCAACTTTTTTCATCTCAGGGATTCATTTTGGGATGGTAACTAAAGTTTAAAGCAGAAATAGGGGCACTTTTAAAATTTTCATTTCTGACCAAAATCGATGGGTCCGGGGCTTAGGGAATTTCTCATATGCCCCAAAACCGTTGAAGCTCCTGTTCAAAAATCATGCTCCGAAATCAACTTTTTTCATCTCAGGGATTCATTTTGGGATGGTAACTAAAGTTTAAAGCAGAAATAGGGGCACTTTTAAAATTTTCATTTTTGACCAATATCAATGGGTCCGGGGCTTAGGGAATTTCTCATATGCCCCAAAACCGTTGAAGCTCCTGTTCAAAAATCATGCTCCGAAATCAACTTTTTTCATCTCAGGGATTCATTTTGGGATGGTAACTAAAGTTTAAAGCAGAAATAGGGGCACTTTTAAAATTTTCATTTTTGACCAAAATTGATGGGTCCGGGGCTTAGGGAATTTCTCATATGCCCCAAAACCGTTGAAGCTCCTGTTCAAAAATCATGCTCCGAAATCAACTTTTTTCATCTCAGGGATTCATTTTGGGATGGTAACTAAAGTTTAAAGCAGAAATAGGGGCACTTTTAAAATTTTCATTTTTGACCAATATCAATGGGTCCGGGGCTTAGGGAATTTCTCATATGCCCCAAAACCGTTGAAGCTCCTGTTCAAAAATCATGCTCCGAAATCAACTTTTTTCATCTCAGGGATTCATTTTGGGATGGTAACTAAAGTTTAAAGCAGAAATAGGGGCACTTTTAAAATTTTAATTTTTGACCAAAATTGATGGGTCCGGGGCTTAGGGAATTTCTCATATGCCACAAAACCGTTGAAGCTCCTGTTCAAAAATCATGCTCTGAAATCAACTTTTTTTCATCTCAGGGATTCATTTTGGGATGGTAACTAAAGTTTAAAGCAGAAATAGGGGCACTTTTAAAATTTTCATTTTTGACCAAAATCGATGGGTCCAGGGCTTAGGGAATTTCTCATATGCCACAAAACCGTTGAAGCTCCTGTTCAAAAATCATGCTCCGAAATCAACTTTTTTCATCTCAGGGATTCATTTTGGGATGGTAACTAAAGTTTAAAGCAGAAATAGGGGCACTTTTAAAATTTTAATTTTTGACCAAAATCGATGGGTCCGGGGCTTAGGGAATTTCTCATATGCCCCAAAACCGTTGAAGCTCCTGTTCAAAAATCATGCTCCGAAATCAACTTTTTTCATCTCAGGGATTCATTTTGGGATGGTAACTAAAGTTTAAAGCAGAAATAGGGGCACTTTTAAAATTTTCATTTTTGACCAAAATCGATGGGTCTGGGGCTTAGGGAATTTCTCATATGCCCCAAAACCGTTGAAGCTCCTGTTCAAAAATCATGCTCCGAAATCAACTTTTTTCATCTCAGGGATTCATTTTGGGATGGTAACTAAAGTTTAAAGCAGAAATAGGGGCACGTTTAAAATTTTCATTTTTGACCAAAATCGATGGGTCCGGGGCTTAGGGAATTTCTCATATGCCCCAAAACCGTTGAAGCTCCTGTTCAAAAATCTTGCTTCGAAATCAACTTTTTTCATCTCAGGGATTCATTTTGGGATGGTAACTAAAGTTTAAAGCAGAAATAGGGGCACTTTTAAAATTTTCATTTTTGACCAAAATCGATGGGTCCGGGGCTTAGGGAATTTCTCATATGCCACAAAACCGTTGAAGCTCCTGTTCAAAAATCATGCTCCGAAATCAACTTTTTTCATCTCAGGGATTTATTTTGGGATGGTAACCAAAGTTTAAAGCAGAAATAGGGGCACTTTTAAAATTTTCATTTTTGACCAAAATTGATGGGTCCGGGGCTTAGGGAATTTCTCATATGCCCCAAAACCGTTGAAGCTCCTGTTCAAAAATCATGCTCCGAAATCAACTTTTTTCATCTCAGGGATTCATTTTGGGATGGTAACTAAAGTTTAAAGCAGAAATAGGGGCACTTTTAAAATTTTCATTTTTGACCAAAATCGATGGGTCCGGGGCTTAGGGAATTTCTCATATGCCCCAAAACCGTTGAAGCTCCTGTTCAAAAATCATGCTCCGAAATCAACTTTTTTCATCTCAGGGATTCATTTTGGGATGGTAACTAAAGTTTAAAGCAGAAATAGGGGCACTTTTAAAATTTTCATTTTTGACCAAAATCAATGGGTCCGGGGCTTAGGGAATTTCTCATATGCCCCAAAACCGTTGAAGCTCCTGTTCAAAAATCATGCTCCGAAATCAACTTTTTTCATCTCAGGGATTCATTTTGGGATGGTAACTAAAGTTTAAAGCAGAAATAGGGGCAATTTTAAAATTTTCATTTTTGACCAAAATTGATGGGTCCGGGGCTTAGGGAATTTCTCATATGCCACAAAACCGTTGAAGCTCCTGTTCAAAAATCATGCTCTGAAATCAACTTTTTTTCATCTCAGGGATTCATTTTGGGATGTAACTAAAGTTTAAAGCAGAAATAGGGGCACTTGTAAAATTTTCATTTTTGACCAAAATCGATGGGTCCAGGGCTTAGGGAATTTCTCATATGCCACAAAACCGTTGAAGCTCCTGTTCAAAAATCATGCTCCGAAATCAACTTTTTTCATCTCAGGGATTCATTTTGGGATGGTAACTAAAGTTTAAAGCAGAAATAGGGGCACTTTTAAAATTTTCATTTTTGACCAAAATCGATGGGTCCGGGGCTTAGGGAATTTCTCATATGCCCCAAAACCGTTGAAGCTCCTGTTCAAAAATCATGCTCCGAAATCAACTTTTTTCATCTCAGGGATTCATTTTGGGATGGTAACTAAAGTTTAAAGCAGAAATAGGGGCACTTTTAAAATTTTCATTTTTGACCAAAATCGATGGGTCCGGGGCTTAGGGAATTTCTCATATGCCCCAAAACCGTTGAAGCTCCTGTTCAAAAATCATGCTCCGAAATCAACTTTTTTCATCTCAGGGATTCATTTTGGGATGGTAACTAAAGTTTAAAGCAGAAATAGGGGCACGTTTAAAATTTTCATTTTTGACCAAAATCGATGGGTCCGGGGCTTAGGGAATTTCTCATATGCCCCAAAACCGTTGAAGCTCCTGTTCAAAAATCATGCTTCGAAATCAACTTTTTTCATCTCAGGGATTCATTTTGGGATGGTAACTAAAGTTTAAAGCAGAAATAGGGGCACTTTTAAAATTTTCATTTTTGACCAAAATCGATGGGTCCGGGGCTTAGAGAATTTCTCATATGCCCCAAAACCGTTAAAGCTCCTGTTCAAAAATCATGCTCCGAAATCAACTTTTTTCATCTCAGGGATTCATTTTGGGATGGTAACTAAAGTTTAAAGCAGAAATAGGGGCACTTTTAAAATTTTCATTTTTGACCAAAATCGATGGGTCCGGGGTTTAGGGAATTTCTCATATGCCCCAAAACCGTTGAAGCTCCTGTTCAAAAATCATGCTCCGAAATCAACTTTTTTCATCTCAGGGATTCATTTTGGGATGGTAACTAAAGTTTAAAGCAGAAATAGGGGCACTTTTAAAATTTTCATTTTTGACCAAAATCGATGGGTCCGGGGCTTAGGGAATTTCTCATATGCCCCAAAACCGTTGAAGCTCCTGTTCAAAAATCATGCTCCGAAATCAACTTTTTTCATCTCAGGGATTCATTTTGGGATGGTAACTAAAGTTTAAAGCAGAAATAGGGGCACTTTTAAAATTTTCATTTTTGACCAAAATCGATGGGTCCGGGGCTTAGGGAATTTCTCATATGCCCCAAAACCGTTGAAGCTCCTGTTCAAAAATCATGCTCCGAAATCAACTTTTTTCATCTCAGGGATTCATTTTGGGATGGTAACTAAAGTTTAAAGCAGAAATAGGGGCACGTTTAAAATTTTCATTTTTGACCAAAATCGATGGGTCCGGGGCTTAGGGAATTTCTCATATGCCCCAAAACCGTTGAAGCTCCTGTTCAAAAATCATGCTTCGAAATCAACTTTTTTCATCTCAGGGATTCATTTTGGGATGGTAACTAAAGTTTAAAGCAGAAATAGGGGCACTTTTAAAATTTTCATTTTTGACCAAAATCGATGGGTCCGGGGCTTAGGGAATTTCTCATATGCCCCAAAACCGTTGAAGCTCCTGTTCAAAAATCATGCTCCGAAATCAACTTTTTTCATCTCTGGGATTTATTTTGGGATGGTAACCAAAGTTTAAAGCAGAAATAGGGGCACTTTTAAAATTTTCATTTTTGACCAAAATTGATGGGTCCGGGGCTTAGGGAATTTCTCATATGCCCCAAAACCGTTGAAGCTCCTGTTCAAAAATCATGCTCCGAAATCAACTTTTTTCATCTCAGGGATTCATTTTGGGATGGTAACTAAAGTTTAAAGCAGAAATAGGGGCACTTTTAAAATTTTCATTTTTGACCAAAATCGATGGGTCCGGGGCTTAGGGAATTTCTCATATGCCCCAAAACCGTTGAAGCTCCTGTTCAAAAATCATGCTCCGAAATCAACTTTTTTCATCTCAGGGATTCATTTTGGGATGGTAACTAAAGTTTAAAGCAGAAATAGGGGCACTTTTAAAATTTTAATTTTTGACCAAAATCAATGGGTCCGGGGCTTAGGGAATTTCTCATATGCCCCAAAACCGTTGAAGCTCCTGTTCAAAAATCATGCTCCGAAATCAACTTTTTTCATCTCAGGGATTCATTTTGGGATGGTAACTAAAGTTTAAAGCAGAAATAGGGGCACTTTTAAAATTTTCATTTTTGACCAAAATCGATGGGTCCGGGGCTTAGAGAATTTCTCATATGCCCCAAAACCGTTAAAGCTCCTGTTCAAAAATCATGCTCCGAAATCAACTTTTTTCATCTCAGGGATTTATTTTGGGATGGTAACTAAAGTTTAAAGCAGAAATAGGGGCACTTTTAAAATTTTCATTTTTGACCAAAATCGATGGGTCCGGGGCTTAGGGAATTTCTCATATGCCCCAAAACCGTTGAAGCTCCTGTTCAAAAATCATGCTCCGAAATCAACTTTTTTCATCTCAGGGATTCATTTTGGGATGGTAACTAAAGTTTAAAGCAGAAATAGGGGCACTTTTAAAATTTTCATTTTTGACCAAAATCGATGGGTCCGGGGCTTAGGGAATTTCTCATATGCCACAAAACCGTTGAAGCTCCTGTTCAAAAATCATGCTCCGAAATCAACTTTTTTCATCTCAGGGATTTATTTTGGGATGGTAACTAAAGTTTAAAGCAGAAATAGGGGCACTTTTAAAATTTTCATTTTTGACCAAAATCGATGGGTCCGGGGTTTAGGGAATTTCTCATATGCCCCAAAACCGTTGAAGCTCCTGTTCAAAAATCATGCTCCGAAATCAACTTTTTTCATCTCAGGGATTCATTTTGGGATGGTAACTAAAGTTTAAAGCAGAAATAGGGGCACTTTTAAAATGATCATTTTTGACCAATATCAATGGGTCCGGGGCTTAGGGAATTTCTCATATGCCCCAAAACCGTTGAAGCTCCTGTTCAAAAATCATGCTCCGAAATCAACTTTTTTCATCTCAGGGATTCATTTTGGGATGGTAACTAAAGTTTAAAGCAGAAATAGGGGCACTTTTAAAATTTTCATTTTTGACCAAAATTGATGGGTCCGGGGCTTAGGGAATTTCTCATATGCCACAAAACCGTTGAAGCTCCTGTTCAAAAATCATGCTCTGAAATCAACTTTTTTTCATCTCAGGGATTCATTTTGGGATGGTAACTAAAGTTTAAAGCAGAAATAGGGGCACTTTTAAAATTTTCATTTTTGACCAAAATCGATGGGTCCAGGGCTTAGGGAATTTCTCATATGCCACAAAACCGTTGAAGCTCCTGTTCAAAAATCATGCTCCGAAATCAACTTTTTTCATCTCAGGGATTCATTTTGGGATGGTAACTAAAGTTTAAAGCAGAAATAGGGGCACTTTTAAAATTTTCATTTTTGACCAAAATCGATGGGTCCGGGGCTTAGGGAATTTCTCATATGCCCCAAAACCGTTGAAGCTCCTGTTCAAAAATCATGCTCCGAAATCAACTTTTTTCATCTCAGGGATTCATTTTGGGATGGTAACTAAAGTTTAAAGCAGAAATAGGGGCACGTTTAAAATTTTCATTTTTGACCAAAATCGATGGGTCCGGGGCTTAGGGAATTTCTCATATGCCCCAAAACCGTTGAAGCTCCTGTTCAAAAATCATGCTTCGAAATCAACTTTTTTCATCTCAGGGATTCATTTTGGGATGGTAACTAAAGTTTAAAGCAGAAATAGGGGCACTTTTAAAATTTTCATTTTTGACCAAAATCGATGGGTCCGGGGCTTAGGGAATTTCTCATATGCCCCAAAACCGTTGAAGCTCCTGTTCAAAAATCATGCTCCGAAATCAACTTTTTTCATCTCAGGGATTTATTTTGGGATGGTAACCAAAGTTTAAAGCAGAAATAGGGGCACTTTTAAAATTTTCATTTTTGACCAAAATTGATGGGTCCGGGGCTTAGGGAATTTCTCATATGCCCCAAAACCGTTGAAGCTCCTGTTCAAAAATCATGCTCCGAAATCAACTTTTTTCATCTCAGGGATTCATTTTGGGATGGTAACTAAAGTTTAAAGCAGAAATAGGGGCACTTTTAAAATTTTCATTTTTGACCAAAATCGATGGGTCCGGGGCTTAGGGAATTTCTCATATGCCCCAAAACCGTTGAAGCTCCTGTTCAAAAATCATGCTCCGAAATCAACTTTTTTCATCTCAGGGATTCATTTTGGGATGGTAACTAAAGTTTAAAGCAGAAATAGGGGCACTTTTAAAATTTTCATTTTTGACCAAAATCAATGGGTCCGGGGCTTAGGGAATTTCTCATATGCCCCAAAACCGTTGAAGCTCCTGTTCAAAAATCATGCTCCGAAATCAACTTTTTTCATCTCAGGGATTCATTTTGGGATGGTAACTAAAGTTTAAAGCAGAAATAGGGGCACTTTTAAAATTTTCATTTTTGACCAAAATCGATGGGTCCGGGGCTTAGAGAATTTCTCATATGCCCCAAAACCGTTAAAGCTCCTGTTCAAAAATCATGCTCCGAAATCAACTTTTTTCATCTCAGGGATTCATTTTGGGATGGTAACTAAAGTTTAAAGCAGAAATAGGGGCACTTTTAAAATTTTCATTTTTGACCAAAATCGATGGGTCCGGGGCTTAGGGAATTTCTCATATGCCCCAAAACCGTTGAAGCTCCTGTTCAAAAATCATGCTCCGAAATCAACTTTTTTCATCTCAGGGATTCATTTTGGGATGGTAACTAAAGTTTAAAGCAGAAATAGGGGCACTTTTAAAATTTTCATTTTTGACCAAAATCGATGGGTCCGGGGCTTAGGGAATTTCTCATATGCCACAAAACCGTTGAAGCTCCTGTTCAAAAATCATGCTCCGAAATCAACTTTTTTCATCTCAGGGATTCATTTTGGGATGGTAACTAAAGTTTAAAGCAGAAATAGGGGCACTTTTAAAATTTTAATTTTTGACCAAAATTGATGGGTCCGGGGCTTAGGGAATTTCTCATATGCCACAAAACCGTTGAAGCTCCTGTTCAAAAATCATGCTCTGAAATCAACTTTTTTTCATCTCAGGGATTCATTTTGGGATGGTAACTAAAGTTTAAAGCAGAAATAGGGGCACTTTTAAAATTTTCATTTTTGACCAAAATCGATGGGTCCAGGGCTTAGGGAATTTCTCATATGCCACAAAACCGTTGAAGCTCCTGTTCAAAAATCATGCTCCGAAATCAACTTTTTTCATCTCAGGGATTCATTTTGGGATGGTAACTAAAGTTTAAAGCAGAAATAGGGGCACTTTTAAAATTTTCATTTTTGACCAAAATCGATGGGTCCGGGGCTTAGGGAATTTCTCATATGCCCCAAAACCGTTGAAGCTCCTGTTCAAAAATCATGCTCCGAAATCAACTTTTTTCATCTCAGGGATTCATTTTGGGATGGTAACTAAAGTTTAAAGCAGAAATAGGGGCACTTTTAAAATTTTCATTTTTGACCAAAATCGATGGGTCCGGGGCTTAGGGAATTTCTCATATGCCCCAAAACCGTTGAAGCTCCTGTTCAAAAATCATGCTCCGAAATCAACTTTTTTCATCTCAGGGATTCATTTTGGGATGGTAACTAAAGTTTAAAGCAGAAATAGGGGCACTTTTAAAATTTTCATTTTTGACCAAAATCAATGGGTCCGGGGCTTAGGGAATTTCTCATATGCCCCAAAACCGTTGAAGCTCCTGTTCAAAAATCATGCTCCGAAATCAACTTTTTTCATCTCAGGGATTCATTTTGGGATGGTAACTAAAGTTTAAAGCAGAAATAGGGGCACTTTTAAAATTTTCATTTTTGACCAAAATCGATGGGTCCGGGGCTTAGAGAATTTCTCATATGCCCCAAAACCGTTAAAGCTCCTGTTCAAAAATCATGCTCCGAAATCAACTTTTTTCATCTCAGGGATTCATTTTGGGATGGTAACCAAAGTTTAAAGCAGAAATAGGGGCACTTTTAAAATTTTCATTTTTGACCAAAATCGATGGGTCCGGGGCTTAGAGAATTTCTCATATGCCCCAAAACCGTTAAAGCTCCTGTTCAAAAATCATGCTCCGAAATCAACTTTTTTCATCTCAGGGATTCATTTTGGGATGGTAACTAAAGTTTAAAGCAGAAATAGGGGCACTTTTAAAATTTTCATTTTTGACCAAAATCGATGGGTCCGGGGCTTAGGGAATTTCTCATATGCCCCAAAACCGTTGAAGCTCCTGTTCAAAAATCATGCTCCGAAATCAACTTTTTTCATCTCAGGGATTCATTTTGGGATGGTAACTAAAGTTTAAAGCAGAAATAGGGGCACTTTTAAAATTTTCATTTTTGACCAAAATCGATGGGTCCGGGGCTTAGGGAATTTCTCATATGCCACAAAACCGTTGAAGCTCCTGTTCAAAAATCATGCTCCGAAATCAACTTTTTTCATCTCAGGGATTTATTTTGGGATGGTAACTAAAGTTTAAAGCAGAAATAGGGGCACTTTTAAAATTTTCATTTTTGACCAAAATCGATGGGTCCGGGGTTTAGGGAATTTCTCATATGCCCCAAAACCGTTGAAGCTCCTGTTCAAAAATCATGCTCCGAAATCAACTTTTTTCATCTCAGGGATTCATTTTGGGATGGTAACTAAAGTTTAAAGCAGAAATAGGGGCACTTTTAAAATTTTCATTTTTGACAAAAATCGATGGGTCCAGGGCTTAGGGAATTTCTCATATGCCCCAAAACCGTTGAAGCTCCTGTTCAAAAATCATGCTCCGAAATCAACTTTTTTCATCTCAGGGATTCATTTTGGGATGGTAACTAAAGTTTAAAGCAGAAATAGGGGCACTTTTAAAATTTTCATTTTTGACCAAAATCGCTGGGTCCGGGGCTTAGGGAATTTCTCATATGCCCCAAAACCGTTGAAGCTCCTGTTTAAAAATCATGCTCCGAAATCAACTTTTTTCATCTCAGGGATTCATTTTGGGATGGTAACTAAAGTTTAAAGCAGAAATAGGGGCACTTTTAAAATTTTCATTTTTGACCAAAATCGATGGGTCCGGGGCTTAGGGAATTTCTCATATGCCCCAAAACCGTTGAAGCTCCTGTTCAAAAATCATGCTCCGAAATCAACTTTTTTCATCTCAGGGATTCATTTTGGGATGGTAACTAAAGTTTAAAGCAGAAATAGGGGCACTTTTAAAATTTTCATTTTTGACCAAAATCGCTGGGTCCGGGGCTTAGGGAATTTCTCATATGCCCCAAAACCGTTGAAGCTCCTGTTTAAAAATCATGCTCCGAAATCAACTTTTTTCATCTCAGGGATTCATTTTGGGATGGTAACTAAAGTTTAAAGCAGAAATAGGGGCACTTTTAAAATTTTCATTTTTGACCAAAATCGATGGGTCCGGGGCTTAGAGAATTTCTCATATGCCCCAAAACCGTTAAAGCTCCTGTTCAAAAATCATGCTCCGAAATCAACTTTTTTCATCTCAGGGATTCATTTTGGGATGGTAACTAAAGTTTAAAGCAGAAATAGGGGCACTTTTAAAATTTTCATTTTTGACCAAAATCGATGGGTCCGGGGCTTAGGGAATTTCTCATATGCCCCAAAACCGTTGAAGCTCCTGTTCAAAAATCATGCTCCGAAATCAACTTTTTTCATCTCAGGGATTCATTTTGGGATGGTAACTAAAGTTTAAAGCAGAAATAGGGGCACTTTTAAAATTTTCATTTTTGACCAAAATCGATGGGTCCGGGGCTTAGGGAATTTCTCATATGCCACAAAACCGTTGAAGCTCCTGTTCAAAAATCATGCTCCGAAATCAACTTTTTTCATCTCAGGGATTCATTTTGGGATGGTAACTAAAGTTTAAAGCAGAAATAGGGGCACTTTTAAAATTTTCATTTTTGACCAAAATTGATGGGTCCGGGGCTTAGGGAATTTCTCATATGCCACAAAACCGTTGAAGCTCCTGTTCAAAAATCATGCTCTGAAATCAACTTTTTTTCATCTCAGGGATTCATTTTGGGATGGTAACTAAAGTTTAAAGCAGAAATAGGGGCACTTTTAAAATTTTCATTTTTGACCAAAATCGATGGGTCCAGGGCTTAGGGAATTTCTCATATGCCACAAAACCGTTGAAGCTCCTGTTCAAAAATCATGCTCCGAAATCAACTTTTTTCATCTCAGGGATTCATTTTGGGATGGTAACTAAAGTTTAAAGCAGAAATAGGGGCACTTTTAAAATTTCCATTTTTGACCAAAATCGATGGGTCCGGGGCTTAGGGAATTTCTCATATGCCCCAAAACCGTTGAAGCTCCTGTTCAAAAATCATGCTCCGAAATCAACTTTTTTCATCTCAGGGATTCATTTTGGGATGGTAACTAAAGTTTAAAGCAGAAATAGGGGCACTTTTAAAATTTTCATTTTTGACCAAAATCGATGGGTCCGGGGCTTAGGGAATTTCTCATATGCCCCAAAACCGTTGAAGCTCCTGTTCAAAAATCATGCTCCGAAATCAACTTTTTTCATCTCAGGGATTCATTTTGGGATGGTAACTAAAGTTTAAAGCAGAAATAGGGGCACTTTTAAAATTTTCATTTTTGACCAAAATCAATGGGTCCGGGGCTTAGGGAATTTCTCATATGCCCCAAAACCGTTGAAGCTCCTGTTCAAAAATCATGCTCCGAAATCAACTTTTTTCATCTCAGGGATTCATTTTGGGATGGTAACTAAAGTTTAAAGCAGAAATAGGGGCACTTTTAAAATTTTCATTTTTGACCAAAATCGATGGGTCCGGGGCTTAGAGAATTTCTCATATGCCCCAAAACCGTTAAAGCTCCTGTTCAAAAATCATGCTCCGAAATCAACTTTTTTCATCTCAGGGATTCATTTTGGGATGGTAACCAAAGTTTAAAGCAGAAATAGGGGCACTTTTAAAATTTTCATTTTTGACCAAAATCGATGGGTCCGGGGCTTAGGGAATTTCTCATATGCCCCAAAACCGTTGAAGCTCCTGTTCAAAAATCATGCTCCGAAATCAACTTTTTTCATCTCAGGGATTCATTTTGGGATGGTAACTAAAGTTTAAAGCAGAAATAGGGGCACTTTTAAAATTTTCATTTTTGACCAAAATCGATGGGTCCGGGGCTTAGGGAATTTCTCATATGCCCCAAAACCGTTGAAGCTCCTGTTCAAAAATCATGCTCCGAAATCAACTTTTTTCATCTCAGGGATTCATTTTGGGATGGTAACTAAAGTTTAAAGCAGAAATAGGGGCACTTTTAAAATTTTCATTTTTGACCAAAATCAATGGGTCCGGGGCTTAGGGAATTTCTCATATGCCCCAAAACCGTTGAAGCTCCTGTTCAAAAATCATGCTCCGAAATCAACTTTTTTCATCTCAGGGATTCATTTTGGGATGGTAACTAAAGTTTAAAGCAGAAATAGGGGCACTTTTAAAATTTTCATTTTTGACCAAAATCGATGGGTCCGGGGCTTAGAGAATTTCTCATATGCCCCAAAACCGTTAAAGCTCCTGTTCAAAAATCATGCTCCGAAATCAACTTTTTTCATCTCAGGGATTCATTTTGGGATGGTAACTAAAGTTTAAAGCAGAAATAGGGGCACTTTTAAAATTTTCATTTTTGACCAAAATCGATGGGTCCGGGGCTTAGGGAATTTCTCATATGCCCCAAAACCGTTGAAGCTCCTGTTCAAAAATCATGCTCCGAAATCAACTTTTTTCATCTCAGGGATTCATTTTGGGATGGTAACTAAAGTTTAAAGCAGAAATAGGGGCACTTTTAAAATTTTCATTTTTGACCAAAATCGATGGGTCCGGGGCTTAGGGAATTTCTCATATGCCACAAAACCGTTGAAGCTCCTGTTCAAAAATCATGCTCCGAAATCAACTTTTTTCATCTCAGGGATTTATTTTGGGATGGTAACTAAAGTTTAAAGCAGAAATAGGGGCACTTTTAAAATTTTCATTTTTGACCAAAATCGATGGGTCCGGGGCTTAGGGAATTTCTCATATGCCCCAAAACCGTTGAAGCTCCTGTTCAAAAATCATGCTCCGAAATCAACTTTTTTCATCTCAGGGATTCATTTTGGGATGGTAACTAAAGTTTAAAGCAGAAATAGGGGCACTTTTAAAATTTTCATTTTTGACCAAAATCGATGGGTCCGGGGCTTAGGGAATTTCTCATATGCCCCAAAACCGTTGAAGCTCCTGTTCAAAAATCATGCTCCGAAATCAACTTTTTTCATCTCAGGGATTCATTTTGGGATGGTAACTAAAGTTTAAAGCAGAAATAGGGGCACTTTTAAAATTTTCATTTTTGACCAAAATCAATGGGTCCGGGGCTTAGGGAATTTCTCATATGCCCCAAAACCGTTGAAGCTCCTGTTCAAAAATCATGCTCCGAAATCAACTTTTTTCATCTCAGGGATTCATTTTGGGATGGTAACTAAAGTTTAAAGCAGAAATAGGGGCACTTTTAAAATTTTCATTTTTGACCAAAATCGATGGGTCCGGGGCTTAGAGAATTTCTCATATGCCCCAAAACCGTTAAAGCTCCTGTTCAAAAATCATGCTCCGAAATCAACTTTTTTCATCTCAGGGATTCATTTTGGGATGGTAACCAAAGTTTAAAGCAGAAATAGGGGCACTTTTAAAATTTTCATTTTTGACCAAAATTGATGGGTCCGGGGCTTAGGGAATTTCTCATATGCCCCAAAACCGTTGAAGCTCCTGTTCAAAAATCATGCTCCGAAATCAACTTTTTTCATCTCAGGGATTCATTTTGGGATGGTAACTAAAGTTTAAAGCAGAAATAGGGGCACTTTTAAAATTTTCATTTTTGACCAAAATCGATGGGTCCGGGGCTTAGGGAATTTCTCATATGCCCCAAAACCGTTGAAGCTCCTGTTCAAAAATCATGCTCCGAAATCAACTTTTTTCATCTCAGGGATTCATTTTGGGATGGTAACTAAAGTTTAAAGCAGAAATAGGGGCACTTTTAAAATTTTCATTTTTGACCAAAATCAATGGGTCCGGGGCTTAGGGAATTTCTCATATGCCCCAAAACCGTTGAAGCTCCTGTTCAAAAATCATGCTCCGAAATCAACTTTTTTCATCTCAGGGATTCATTTTGGGATGGTAACTAAAGTTTAAAGCAGAAATAGGGGCACTTTTAAAATTTTCATTTTTGACCAAAATCGATGGGTCCGGGGCTTAGAGAATTTCTCATATGCCCCAAAACCGTTAAAGCTCCTGTTCAAAAATCATGCTCCGAAATCAACTTTTTTCATCTCAGGGATTCATTTTGGGATGGTAACTAAAGTTTAAAGCAGAAATAGGGGCACTTTTAAAATTTTCATTTTTGACCAAAATCGATGGGTCCGGGGCTTAGAGAATTTCTCATATGCCCCAAAACCGTTAAAGCTCCTGTTCAAAAATCATGCTCCGAAATCAACTTTTTTCATCTCAGGGATTCATTTTGGGATGGTAACTAAAGTTTAAAGCAGAAATAGGGGCACTTTTAAAATTTTCATTTTTGACCAAAATCGATGGGTCCGGGGCTTAGGGAATTTCTCATATGCCCCAAAACCGTTGAAGCTCCTGTTCAAAAATCATGCTCCGAAATCAACTTTTTTCATCTCAGGGATTCATTTTGGGATGGTAACTAAAGTTTAAAGCAGAAATAGGGGCACTTTTAAAATTTTCATTTTTGACCAAAATCGATGGGTCCGGGGCTTAGGGAATTTCTCATATGCCACAAAACCGTTGAAGCTCCTGTTCAAAAATCATGCTCCGAAATCAACTTTTTTCATCTCAGGGATTTATTTTGGGATGGTAACTAAAGTTTAAAGCAGAAATAGGGGCACTTTTAAAATTTTCATTTTTGACCAAAATCGATGGGTCCGGGGTTTAGGGAATTTCTCATATGCCCCAAAACCGTTGAAGCTCCTGTTCAAAAATCATGCTCCGAAATCAACTTTTTTCATCTCAGGGATTCATTTTGGGATGGTAACTAAAGTTTAAAGCAGAAATAGGGGCACTTTTAAAATTTTCATTTTTGACAAAAATCGATGGGTCCAGGGCTTAGGGAATTTCTCATATGCCCCAAAACCGTTGAAGCTCCTGTTCAAAAATCATGCTCCGAAATCAACTTTTTTCAT
The DNA here is from genome assembly GCF_028390025.1 of Pseudophryne corroboree. Taxonomy (NCBI): domain Eukaryota; kingdom Metazoa; phylum Chordata; class Amphibia; order Anura; family Myobatrachidae; genus Pseudophryne; species Pseudophryne corroboree. Next base: position 377,611 of record NW_026970080.1, on the reverse strand, counting down.
CTCAGGGATTCATTTTGGGATGGTAACTAAAGTTTAAAGCAGAAATAGGGGCACTTTTAAAATTTTCATTTTTGACCAAAATCGCTGGGTCCGGGGCTTAGGGAATTTCTCATATGCCCCAAAACCGTTGAAGCTCCTGTTTAAAAATCATGCTCCGAAATCAACTTTTTTCATCTCAGGGATTCATTTTGGGATGGTAACTAAAGTTTAAAGCAGAAATAGGGGCACTTTTAAAATTTTCATTTTTGACCAAAATCGATGGGTCCGGGGCTTAGGGAATTTCTCATATGCCCCAAAACCGTTGAAGCTCCTGTTCAAAAATCATGCTCCGAAATCAACTTTTTTCATCTCAGGGATTCATTTTGGGATGGTAACTAAAGTTTAAAGCAGAAATAGGGGCACTTTTAAAATTTTCATTTTTGACCAAAATCGCTGGGTCCGGGGCTTAGGGAATTTCTCATATGCCCCAAAACCGTTGAAGCTCCTGTTTAAAAATCATGCTCCGAAATCAACTTTTTTCATCTCAGGGATTCATTTTGGGATGGTAACTAAAGTTTAAAGCAGAAATAGGGGCACTTTTAAAATTTTCATTTTTGACCAAAATCGATGGGTCCGGGGCTTAGAGAATTTCTCATATGCCCCAAAACCGTTGAAGCTCCTGTTCAAAAATCATGCTCCGAAATCAACTTTTTTCATCTCAGGGATTCATTTTGGGATGGTAACTAAAGTTTAAAGCAGAAATAGGGGCACTTTTAAAATTTTCATTTTTGACCAAAATTGATGGGTCCGGGGCTTAGGGAATTTCTCATATGCCCCAAAACCGTTGAAGCTCCTGTTCAAAAATCATGCTCCGAAATCAACTTTTTTCATCTCAGGGATTCATTTTGGGATGGTAACTAAAGTTTAAAGCAGAAATAGGGGCACTTTTAAAATTTTCATTTTTGACCAAAATCGATGGGTCCGGGGCTTAGGGAATTTCTCATATGCCCCAAAACCGTTGAAGCTCCTGTTCAAAAATCATGCTCCGAAATCAACTTTTTTCATCTCAGGGATTCATTTTGGGATGGTAACTAAAGTTTAAAGCAGAAATAGGGGCACTTTTAAAATTTTCATTTTTGACCAAAATCAATGGGTCCGGGGCTTAGGGAATTTCTCATATGCCCCAAAACCGTTGAAGCTCCTGTTCAAAAATCATGCTCCGAAATCAACTTTTTTCATCTCAGGGATTCATTTTGGGATGGTAACTAAAGTTTAAAGCAGAAATAGGGGCACTTTTAAAATTTTCATTTTTGACCAAAATCGATGGGTCCGGGGCTTAGAGAATTTCTCATATGCCCCAAAACCGTTAAAGCTCCTGTTCAAAAATCATGCTCCGAAATCAACTTTTTTCATCTCAGGGATTCATTTTGGGATGGTAACTAAAGTTTAAAGCAGAAATAGGGGCACTTTTAAAATTTTCATTTTTGACCAAAATCGATGGGTCCGGGGCTTAGGGAATTTCTCATATGCCCCAAAACCGTTGAAGCTCCTGTTCAAAAATCATGCTCCGAAATCAACTTTTTTCATCTCAGGGATTCATTTTGGGATGGTAACTAAAGTTTAAAGCAGAAATAGGGGCACTTTTAAAATTTTAATTTTTGACCAAAATCGATGGGTCCGGGGCTTAGGGAATTTCTCATATGCCCCAAAACCGTTGAAGCTCCTGTTCAAAAATCATGCTCCGAAATCAACTTTTTTCATCTCAGGGATTCATTTTGGGATGGTAACTAAAGTTTAAAGCAGAAATAGGGGCACTTTTAAAATTTTCATTTTTGACCAAAATCAATGGGTCCGGGGCTTAGGGAATTTCTCATATGCCCCAAAACCGTTGAAGCTCCTGTTCAAAAATCATGCTCCGAAATCAACTTTTTTCATCTCAGGGATTCATTTTGGGATGGTAACTAAAGTTTAAAGCAGAAATAGGGGCACTTTTAAAATTTTCATTTTTGACCAAAATCGATGGGTCCGGGGCTTAGAGAATTTCTCATATGCCCCAAAACCGTTAAAGCTCCTGTTCAAAAATCATGCTCCGAAATCAACTTTTTTCATCTCAGGGATTCATTTTGGGATGGTAACTAAAGTTTAAAGCAGAAATAGGGGCACTTTTAAAATTTTCATTTTTGACCAAAATCGATGGGTCCGGGGCTTAGGGAATTTCTCATATGCCCCAAAACCGTTGAAGCTCCTGTTCAAAAATCATGCTCCGAAATCAACTTTTTTCATCTCAGGGATTCATTTTGGGATGGTAACTAAAGTTTAAAGCAGAAATAGGGGCACTTTTAAAATTTTCATTTTTGACCAAAATCGATGGGTCCGGGGCTTAGGGAATTTCTCATATGCCACAAAACCGTTGAAGCTCCTGTTCAAAAATCATGCTCCGAAATCAACTTTTTTCATCTCAGGGATTTATTTTGGGATGGTAACTAAAGTTTAAAGCAGAAATAGGGGCACTTTTAAAATTTTCATTTTTGACCAAAATCGATGGGTCCGGGGTTTAGGGAATTTCTCATATGCCCCAAAACCGTTGAAGCTCCTGTTCAAAAATCATGCTCCGAAATCAACTTTTTTCATCTCAGGGATTCATTTTGGGATGGTAACTAAAGTTTAAAGCAGAAATAGGGGCACTTTTAAAATTTTCATTTTTGACAAAAATCGATGGGTCCAGGGCTTAGGGAATTTCTCATATGCCCCAAAACCGTTGAAGCTCCTGTTCAAAAATCATGCTCCGAAATCAACTTTTTTCATCTCAGGGATTCATTTTGGGATGGTAACTAAAGTTTAAAGCAGAAATAGGGGCACTTTTAAAATTTTCATTTTTGACCAAAATCGCTGGGTCCGGGGCTTAGGGAATTTCTCATATGCCCCAAAACCGTTGAAGCTCCTGTTTAAAAATCATGCTCCGAAATCAACTTTTTTCATCTCAGGGATTCATTTTGGGATGGTAACTAAAGTTTAAAGCAGAAATAGGGGCACTTTTAAAATTTTCATTTTTGACCAAAATCGATGGGTCCGGGGCTTAGGGAATTTCTCATATGCCCCAAAACCGTTGAAGCTCCTGTTCAAAAATCATGCTCCGAAATCAACTTTTTTCATCTCAGGGATTCATTTTGGGATGGTAACTAAAGTTTAAAGCAGAAATAGGGGCACTTTTAAAATTTTCATTTTTGACCAAAATCGCTGGGTCCGGGGCTTAGGGAATTTCTCATATGCCCCAAAACCGTTGAAGCTCCTGTTTAAAAATCATGCTCCGAAATCAACTTTTTTCATCTCAGGGATTCATTTTGGGATGGTAACTAAAGTTTAAAGCAGAAATAGGGGCACTTTTAAAATTTTCATTTTTGACCAAAATCGATGGGTCCGGGGCTTAGAGAATTTCTCATATGCCCCAAAACCGTTAAAGCTCCTGTTCAAAAATCATGCTCCGAAATCAACTTTTTTCATCTCAGGGATTCATTTTGGGATGGTAACTAAAGTTTAAAGCAGAAATAGGGGCACTTTTAAAATTTTCATTTTTGACCAAAATCGATGGGTCCGGGGCTTAGGGAATTTCTCATATGCCCCAAAACCGTTGAAGCTCCTGTTCAAAAATCATGCTCCGAAATCAACTTTTTTCATCTCAGGGATTCATTTTGGGATGGTAACTAAAGTTTAAAGCAGAAATAGGGGCACTTTTAAAATTTTCATTTTTGACCAAAATCGATGGGTCCGGGGCTTAGGGAATTTCTCATATGCCACAAAACCGTTGAAGCTCCTGTTCAAAAATCATGCTCCGAAATCAACTTTTTTCATCTCAGGGATTCATTTTGGGATGGTAACTAAAGTTTAAAGCAGAAATAGGGGCACTTTTAAAATTTTCATTTTTGACCAAAATCGATGGGTCCGGGGCTTAGGGAATTTCTCATATGCCCCAAAACCGTTGAAGCTCCTGTTCAAAAATCATGCTCCGAAATCAACTTTTTTCATCTCAGGGATTCATTTTGGGATGGTAACTAAAGTTTAAAGCAGAAATAGGGGCACTTTTAAAATTTTCATTTTTGACCAAAATCGATGGGTCCGGGGCTTAGGGAATTTCTCATATGCCACAAAACCGTTGAAGCTCCTGTTCAAAAATCATGCTCCGAAATCAACTTTTTTCATCTCAGGGATTTATTTTGGGATGGTAACTAAAGTTTAAAGCAGAAATAGGGGCACTTTTAAAATTTTCATTTTTGACCAAAATCGATGGGTCCGGGGCTTAGGGAATTTCTCATATGCCCCAAAACCGTTGAAGCTCCTGTTCAAAAATCATGCTCCGAAATCAACTTTTTTCATCTCAGGGATTCATTTTGGGATGGTAACTAAAGTTTAAAGCAGAAATAGGGGCACTTTTAAAATTTTCATTTTTGACCAAAATCGATGGGTCCGGGGCTTAGGGAATTTCTCATATGCCCCAAAACCGTTGAAGCTCCTGTTCAAAAATCATGCTCCGAAATCAACTTTTTTCATCTCAGGGATTCATTTTGGGATGGTAACTAAAGTTTAAAGCAGAAATAGGGGCACTTTTAAAATTTTCATTTTTGACCAAAATCAATGGGTCCGGGGCTTAGGGAATTTCTCATATGCCCCAAAACCGTTGAAGCTCCTGTTCAAAAATCATGCTCCGAAATCAACTTTTTTCATCTCAGGGATTCATTTTGGGATGGTAACTAAAGTTTAAAGCAGAAATAGGGGCACTTTTAAAATTTTCATTTTTGACCAAAATCGATGGGTCCGGGGCTTAGAGAATTTCTCATATGCCCCAAAACCGTTAAAGCTCCTGTTCAAAAATCATGCTCCGAAATCAACTTTTTTCATCTCAGGGATTCATTTTGGGATGGTAACCAAAGTTTAAAGCAGAAATAGGGGCACTTTTAAAATTTTCATTTTTGACCAAAATTGATGGGTCCGGGGCTTAGGGAATTTCTCATATGCCCCAAAACCGTTGAAGCTCCTGTTCAAAAATCATGCTCCGAAATCAACTTTTTTCATCTCAGGGATTCATTTTGGGATGGTAACTAAAGTTTAAAGCAGAAATAGGGGCACTTTTAAAATTTTCATTTTTGACCAAAATCGATGGGTCCGGGGCTTAGGGAATTTCTCATATGCCCCAAAACCGTTGAAGCTCCTGTTCAAAAATCATGCTCCGAAATCAACTTTTTTCATCTCAGGGATTCATTTTGGGATGGTAACTAAAGTTTAAAGCAGAAATAGGGGCACTTTTAAAATTTTCATTTTTGACCAAAATCAATGGGTCCGGGGCTTAGGGAATTTCTCATATGCCCCAAAACCGTTGAAGCTCCTGTTCAAAAATCATGCTCCGAAATCAACTTTTTTCATCTCAGGGATTCATTTTGGGATGGTAACTAAAGTTTAAAGCAGAAATAGGGGCACTTTTAAAATTTTCATTTTTGACCAAAATCGATGGGTCCGGGGCTTAGAGAATTTCTCATATGCCCCAAAACCGTTAAAGCTCCTGTTCAAAAATCATGCTCCGAAATCAACTTTTTTCATCTCAGGGATTCATTTTGGGATGGTAACTAAAGTTTAAAGCAGAAATAGGGGCACTTTTAAAATTTTCATTTTTGACCAAAATCGATGGGTCCGGGGCTTAGGGAATTTCTCATATGCCCCAAAACCGTTGAAGCTCCTGTTCAAAAATCATGCTCCGAAATCAACTTTTTTCATCTCAGGGATTCATTTTGGGATGGTAACTAAAGTTTAAAGCAGAAATAGGGGCACTTTTAAAATTTTAATTTTTGACCAAAATCGATGGGTCCGGGGCTTAGGGAATTTCTCATATGCCCCAAAACCGTTGAAGCTCCTGTTCAAAAATCATGCTCCGAAATCAACTTTTTTCATCTCAGGGATTCATTTTGGGATGGTAACTAAAGTTTAAAGCAGAAATAGGGGCACTTTTAAAATTTTCATTTTTGACCAAAATCAATGGGTCCGGGGCTTAGGGAATTTCTCATATGCCCCAAAACCGTTGAAGCTCCTGTTCAAAAATCATGCTCCGAAATCAACTTTTTTCATCTCAGGGATTCATTTTGGGATGGTAACTAAAGTTTAAAGCAGAAATAGGGGCACTTTTAAAATTTTCATTTTTGACCAAAATCGATGGGTCCGGGGCTTAGAGAATTTCTCATATGCCCCAAAACCGTTAAAGCTCCTGTTCAAAAATCATGCTCCGAAATCAACTTTTTTCATCTCAGGGATTCATTTTGGGATGGTAACTAAAGTTTAAAGCAGAAATAGGGGCACTTTTAAAATTTTCATTTTTGACCAAAATCGATGGGTCCGGGGCTTAGGGAATTTCTCATATGCCCCAAAACCGTTGAAGCTCCTGTTCAAAAATCATGCTCCGAAATCAACTTTTTTCATCTCAGGGATTCATTTTGGGATGGTAACTAAAGTTTAAAGCAGAAATAGGGGCACTTTTAAAATTTTCATTTTTGACCAAAATCGATGGGTCCGGGGCTTAGGGAATTTCTCATATGCCACAAAACCGTTGAAGCTCCTGTTCAAAAATCATGCTCCGAAATCAACTTTTTTCATCTCAGGGATTTATTTTGGGATGGTAACTAAAGTTTAAAGCAGAAATAGGGGCACTTTTAAAATTTTCATTTTTGACCAAAATCGATGGGTCCGGGGTTTAGGGAATTTCTCATATGCCCCAAAACCGTTGAAGCTCCTGTTCAAAAATCATGCTCCGAAATCAACTTTTTTCATCTCAGGGATTCATTTTGGGATGGTAACTAAAGTTTAAAGCAGAAATAGGGGCACTTTTAAAATTTTCATTTTTGACAAAAATCGATGGGTCCAGGGCTTAGGGAATTTCTCATATGCCCCAAAACCGTTGAAGCTCCTGTTCAAAAATCATGCTCCGAAATCAACTTTTTTCATCTCAGGGATTCATTTTGGGATGGTAACTAAAGTTTAAAGCAGAAATAGGGGCACTTTTAAAATTTTCATTTTTGACCAAAATCGCTGGGTCCGGGGCTTAGGGAATTTCTCATATGCCCCAAAACCGTTGAAGCTCCTGTTTAAAAATCATGCTCCGAAATCAACTTTTTTCATCTCAGGGATTCATTTTGGGATGGTAACTAAAGTTTAAAGCAGAAATAGGGGCACTTTTAAAATTTTCATTTTTGACCAAAATCGATGGGTCCGGGGCTTAGGGAATTTCTCATATGCCCCAAAACCGTTGAAGCTCCTGTTCAAAAATCATGCTCCGAAATCAACTTTTTTCATCTCAGGGATTCATTTTGGGATGGTAACTAAAGTTTAAAGCAGAAATAGGGGCACTTTTAAAATTTTCATTTTTGACCAAAATCGCTGGGTCCGGGGCTTAGGGAATTTCTCATATGCCCCAAAACCGTTGAAGCTCCTGTTTAAAAATCATGCTCCGAAATCAACTTTTTTCATCTCAGGGATTCATTTTGGGATGGTAACTAAAGTTTAAAGCAGAAATAGGGGCACTTTTAAAATTTTCATTTTTGACCAAAATCGATGGGTCCGGGGCTTAGAGAATTTCTCATATGCCCCAAAACCGTTGAAGCTCCTGTTCAAAAATCATGCTCCGAAATCAACTTTTTTCATCTCAGGGATTCATTTTGGGATGGTAACTAAAGTTTAAAGCAGAAATAGGGGCACTTTTAAAATTTTCATTTTTGACCAAAATTGATGGGTCCGGGGCTTAGGGAATTTCTCATATGCCCCAAAACCGTTGAAGCTCCTGTTCAAAAATCATGCTCCGAAATCAACTTTTTTCATCTCAGGGATTCATTTTGGGATGGTAACTAAAGTTTAAAGCAGAAATAGGGGCACTTTTAAAATTTTCATTTTTGACCAAAATCGATGGGTCCGGGGCTTAGGGAATTTCTCATATGCCCCAAAACCGTTGAAGCTCCTGTTCAAAAATCATGCTCCGAAATCAACTTTTTTCATCTCAGGGATTCATTTTGGGATGGTAACTAAAGTTTAAAGCAGAAATAGGGGCACTTTTAAAATTTTCATTTTTGACCAAAATCAATGGGTCCGGGGCTTAGGGAATTTCTCATATGCCCCAAAACCGTTGAAGCTCCTGTTCAAAAATCATGCTCCGAAATCAACTTTTTTCATCTCAGGGATTCATTTTGGGATGGTAACTAAAGTTTAAAGCAGAAATAGGGGCACTTTTAAAATTTTCATTTTTGACCAAAATCGATGGGTCCGGGGCTTAGAGAATTTCTCATATGCCCCAAAACCGTTAAAGCTCCTGTTCAAAAATCATGCTCCGAAATCAACTTTTTTCATCTCAGGGATTCATTTTGGGATGGTAACTAAAGTTTAAAGCAGAAATAGGGGCACTTTTAAAATTTTCATTTTTGACCAAAATCGATGGGTCCGGGGCTTAGGGAATTTCTCATATGCCCCAAAACCGTTGAAGCTCCTGTTCAAAAATCATGCTCCGAAATCAACTTTTTTCATCTCAGGGATTCATTTTGGGATGGTAACTAAAGTTTAAAGCAGAAATAGGGGCACTTTTAAAATTTTAATTTTTGACCAAAATCGATGGGTCCGGGGCTTAGGGAATTTCTCATATGCCCCAAAACCGTTGAAGCTCCTGTTCAAAAATCATGCTCCGAAATCAACTTTTTTCATCTCAGGGATTCATTTTGGGATGGTAACTAAAGTTTAAAGCAGAAATAGGGGCACTTTTAAAATTTTCATTTTTGACCAAAATCAATGGGTCCGGGGCTTAGGGAATTTCTCATATGCCCCAAAACCGTTGAAGCTCCTGTTCAAAAATCATGCTCCGAAATCAACTTTTTTCATCTCAGGGATTCATTTTGGGATGGTAACTAAAGTTTAAAGCAGAAATAGGGGCACTTTTAAAATTTTCATTTTTGACCAAAATCGATGGGTCCGGGGCTTAGAGAATTTCTCATATGCCCCAAAACCGTTAAAGCTCCTGTTCAAAAATCATGCTCCGAAATCAACTTTTTTCATCTCAGGGATTCATTTTGGGATGGTAACTAAAGTTTAAAGCAGAAATAGGGGCACTTTTAAAATTTTCATTTTTGACCAAAATCGATGGGTCCGGGGCTTAGGGAATTTCTCATATGCCCCAAAACCGTTGAAGCTCCTGTTCAAAAATCATGCTCCGAAATCAACTTTTTTCATCTCAGGGATTCATTTTGGGATGGTAACTAAAGTTTAAAGCAGAAATAGGGGCACTTTTAAAATTTTCATTTTTGACCAAAATCGATGGGTCCGGGGCTTAGGGAATTTCTCATATGCCACAAAACCGTTGAAGCTCCTGTTCAAAAATCATGCTCCGAAATCAACTTTTTTCATCTCAGGGATTTATTTTGGGATGGTAACTAAAGTTTAAAGCAGAAATAGGGGCACTTTTAAAATTTTCATTTTTGACCAAAATCGATGGGTCCGGGGTTTAGGGAATTTCTCATATGCCCCAAAACCGTTGAAGCTCCTGTTCAAAAATCATGCTCCGAAATCAACTTTTTTCATCTCAGGGATTCATTTTGGGATGGTAACTAAAGTTTAAAGCAGAAATAGGGGCACTTTTAAAATTTTCATTTTTGACAAAAATCGATGGGTCCAGGGCTTAGGGAATTTCTCATATGCCCCAAAACCGTTGAAGCTCCTGTTCAAAAATCATGCTCCGAAATCAACTTTTTTCATCTCAGGGATTCATTTTGGGATGGTAACTAAAGTTTAAAGCAGAAATAGGGGCACTTTTAAAATTTTCATTTTTGACCAAAATCGCTGGGTCCGGGGCTTAGGGAATTTCTCATATGCCCCAAAACCGTTGAAGCTCCTGTTTAAAAATCATGCTCCGAAATCAACTTTTTTCATCTCAGGGATTCATTTTGGGATGGTAACTAAAGTTTAAAGCAGAAATAGGGGCACTTTTAAAATTTTCATTTTTGACCAAAATCGATGGGTCCGGGGCTTAGGGAATTTCTCATATGCCCCAAAACCGTTGAAGCTCCTGTTCAAAAATCATGCTCCGAAATCAACTTTTTTCATCTCAGGGATTCATTTTGGGATGGTAACTAAAGTTTAAAGCAGAAATAGGGGCACTTTTAAAATTTTCATTTTTGACCAAAATCGCTGGGTCCGGGGCTTAGGGAATTTCTCATATGCCCCAAAACCGTTGAAGCTCCTGTTTAAAAATCATGCTCCGAAATCAACTTTTTTCATCTCAGGGATTCATTTTGGGATGGTAACTAAAGTTTAAAGCAGAAATAGGGGCACTTTTAAAATTTTCATTTTTGACCAAAATCGATGGGTCCGGGGCTTAGAGAATTTCTCATATGCCCCAAAACCGTTAAAGCTCCTGTTCAAAAATCATGCTCCGAAATCAACTTTTTTCATCTCAGGGATTCATTTTGGGATGGTAACTAAAGTTTAAAGCAGAAATAGGGGCACTTTTAAAATTTTCATTTTTGACCAAAATCGATGGGTCCGGGGCTTAGGGAATTTCTCATATGCCCCAAAACCGTTGAAGCTCCTGTTCAAAAATCATGCTCCGAAATCAACTTTTTTCATCTCAGGGATTCATTTTGGGATGGTAACTAAAGTTTAAAGCAGAAATAGGGGCACTTTTAAAATTTTCATTTTTGACCAAAATCGATGGGTCCGGGGCTTAGGGAATTTCTCATATGCCACAAAACCGTTGAAGCTCCTGTTCAAAAATCATGCTCCGAAATCAACTTTTTTCATCTCAGGGATTCATTTTGGGATGGTAACTAAAGTTTAAAGCAGAAATAGGGGCACTTTTAAAATTTTCATTTTTGACCAAAATTGATGGGTCCGGGGCTTAGGGAATTTCTCATATGCCACAAAACCGTTGAAGCTCCTGTTCAAAAATCATGCTCTGAAATCAACTTTTTTTCATCTCAGGGATTCATTTTGGGATGGTAACTAAAGTTTAAAGCAGAAATAGGGGCACTTTTAAAATTTTCATTTTTGACCAAAATCGATGGGTCCAGGGCTTAGGGAATTTCTCATATGCCACAAAACCGTTGAAGCTCCTGTTCAAAAATCATGCTCCGAAATCAACTTTTTTCATCTCAGGGATTCATTTTGGGATGGTAACTAAAGTTTAAAGCAGAAATAGGGGCACTTTTAAAATTTCCATTTTTGACCAAAATCGATGGGTCCGGGGCTTAGGGAATTTCTCATATGCCCCAAAACCGTTGAAGCTCCTGTTCAAAAATCATGCTCCGAAATCAACTTTTTTCATCTCAGGGATTCATTTTGGGATGGTAACTAAAGTTTAAAGCAGAAATAGGGGCACTTTTAAAATTTTCATTTTTGACCAAAATCGATGGGTCCGGGGCTTAGGGAATTTCTCATATGCCCCAAAACCGTTGAAGCTCCTGTTCAAAAATCATGCTCCGAAATCAACTTTTTTCATCTCAGGGATTCATTTTGGGATGGTAACTAAAGTTTAAAGCAGAAATAGGGGCACTTTTAAAATTTTCATTTTTGACCAAAATCAATGGGTCCGGGGCTTAGGGAATTTCTCATATGCCCCAAAACCGTTGAAGCTCCTGTTCAAAAATCATGCTCCGAAATCAACTTTTTTCATCTCAGGGATTCATTTTGGGATGGTAACTAAAGTTTAAAGCAGAAATAGGGGCACTTTTAAAATTTTCATTTTTGACCAAAATCGATGGGTCCGGGGCTTAGAGAATTTCTCATATGCCCCAAAACCGTTAAAGCTCCTGTTCAAAAATCATGCTCCGAAATCAACTTTTTTCATCTCAGGGATTCATTTTGGGATGGTAACCAAAGTTTAAAGCAGAAATAGGGGCACTTTTAAAATTTTCATTTTTGACCAAAATCGATGGGTCCGGGGCTTAGGGAATTTCTCATATGCCCCAAAACCGTTGAAGCTCCTGTTCAAAAATCATGCTCCGAAATCAACTTTTTTCATCTCAGGGATTCATTTTGGGATGGTAACTAAAGTTTAAAGCAGAAATAGGGGCACTTTTAAAATTTTCATTTTTGACCAAAATCGATGGGTCCGGGGCTTAGGGAATTTCTCATATGCCCCAAAACCGTTGAAGCTCCTGTTCAAAAATCATGCTCCGAAATCAACTTTTTTCATCTCAGGGATTCATTTTGGGATGGTAACTAAAGTTTAAAGCAGAAATAGGGGCACTTTTAAAATTTTCATTTTTGACCAAAATCAATGGGTCCGGGGCTTAGGGAATTTCTCATATGCCCCAAAACCGTTGAAGCTCCTGTTCAAAAATCATGCTCCGAAATCAACTTTTTTCATCTCAGGGATTCATTTTGGGATGGTAACTAAAGTTTAAAGCAGAAATAGGGGCACTTTTAAAATTTTCATTTTTGACCAAAATCGATGGGTCCGGGGCTTAGAGAATTTCTCATATGCCCCAAAACCGTTAAAGCTCCTGTTCAAAAATCATGCTCCGAAATCAACTTTTTTCATCTCAGGGATTCATTTTGGGATGGTAACTAAAGTTTAAAGCAGAAATAGGGGCACTTTTAAAATTTTCATTTTTGACCAAAATCGATGGGTCCGGGGCTTAGGGAATTTCTCATATGCCCCAAAACCGTTGAAGCTCCTGTTCAAAAATCATGCTCCGAAATCAACTTTTTTCATCTCAGGGATTCATTTTGGGATGGTAACTAAAGTTTAAAGCAGAAATAGGGGCACTTTTAAAATTTTCATTTTTGACCAAAATCGATGGGTCCGGGGCTTAGGGAATTTCTCATATGCCACAAAACCGTTGAAGCTCCTGTTCAAAAATCATGCTCCGAAATCAACTTTTTTCATCTCAGGGATTTATTTTGGGATGGTAACTAAAGTTTAAAGCAGAAATAGGGGCACTTTTAAAATTTTCATTTTTGACCAAAATCGATGGGTCCGGGGTTTAGGGAATTTCTCATATGCCCCAAAACCGTTGAAGCTCCTGTTCAAAAATCATGCTCCGAAATCAACTTTTTTCATCTCAGGGATTCATTTTGGGATGGTAACTAAAGTTTAAAGCAGAAATAGGGGCACTTTTAAAATTTTCATTTTTGACAAAAATCGATGGGTCCAGGGCTTAGGGAATTTCTCATATGCCCCAAAACCGTTGAAGCTCCTGTTCAAAAATCATGCTCCGAAATCAACTTTTTTCATCTCAGGGATTCATTTTGGGATGGTAACTAAAGTTTAAAGCAGAAATAGGGGCACTTTTAAAATTTTCATTTTTGACCAAAATCGCTGGGTCCGGGGCTTAGGGAATTTCTCATATGCCCCAAAACCGTTGAAGCTCCTGTTTAAAAATCATGCTCCGAAATCAACTTTTTTCATCTCAGGGATTCATTTTGGGATGGTAACTAAAGTTTAAAGCAGAAATAGGGGCACTTTTAAAATGATCATTTTTGACCAAAATCGATGGGTCCGAGGCTTAGGGAATTTCTCATATGTCCCAAAACCGTTGAAGCTCCTGTTCAAAAATCATGCTCCGAAATCAACTTTTTTCATCTCAGGGATTCATTTTGGGATGGTAACTAAAGTTTAAAGCAGAAATAGGGGCACTTTTAAAATTTTCATTTTTGACCAAAATCGATGGGTCCGGGGGTTAGGGAATTTCTCATATGCCCCAAAACCGTTGAAGCTCCTGTTCAAAAATCATGCTCCGAAATCAACTTTTTTCATCTCAGGGATTCATTTTGGAATGGTAACTAAAGTTTAAAGCAGAAATAGGGGCACTTTTAAAATTTTCATTTTTGACCAAAATTGATGGGTCCGGGGCTTAGGGAATTTCTCATATGCCCCAAAACCGTTGAAGCTCCTGTTCAAAAATCATGCTCTGAAATCAACTTTTTTTCATCTCAGGGATTCATTTTGGGATGGTAACTAAAGTTTAAAGCAGAAATAGGGGCACTTTTAAAATTTTCATTTTTGACCAAAATCGATGGGTCCGGGGCTTAGGGAATTTCTCATATGCCACAAAACCGTTGAAGCTCCTGTTCAAAAATCATGCTCCGAAATCAACTTTTTTCATCTCAGGGATTCATTTTGGGATGGTAACTAAAGTTTAAAGCAGAAATAGGGGCACTTTTAAAATTTTCATTTTTGACCAAAATCGATGGATCCGGGGCTTAGGGAATTTCTCATATGCCCCAAAACCGTTGAAGCTCCTGTTCAAAAATCATGCTCCGAAATCAACTTTTTTCATCTCAGGGATTCATTTTGGGATGGTAACTAAAGTTTAAAGCAGAAATAGGGGCACTTTTAAAATTTTCATTTTTGACCAAAATCGATGGGTCCGGGGCTTAGGGAATTTCTCATATGCCCCAAAACCGTTGAAGCTCCTGTTCAAAAATCATGCTTCGAAATCAACTTTTTTCATCTCAGGGATTCATTTTGGGATGGTAACTAAAGTTTAAAGCAGAAATAGGGGCACTTTTAAAATTTTCATTTTTGACCAAAATCGATGGGTCCGGGGCTTAGGGAATTTCTCATATGCCCCAAAACCGTTGAAGCTCCTGTTCAAAAATCATGCTCCGAAATCAACTTTTTTCATCTCAGGGATTTATTTTGGGATGGTAACCAAAGTTTAAAGCAGAAATAGGGGCACTTTTAAAATTTTCATTTTTGACCAAAATTGATGGGTCCGGGGCTTAGGGAATTTCTCATATGCCCCAAAACCGTTGAAGCTCCTGTTCAAAAATCATGCTCCGAAATCAACTTTTTTCATCTCAGGGATTCATTTTGGGATGGTAACTAAAGTTTAAAGCAGAAATAGGGGCACTTTTAAAATTTTCATTTTTGACCAAAATCGATGGGTCCGGGGCTTAGGGAATTTCTCATATGCCCCAAAACCGTTGAAGCTCCTGTTCAAAAATCATGCTCCGAAATCAACTTTTTTCATCTCAGGGATTCATTTTGGGATGGTAACTAAAGTTTAAAGCAGAAATAGGGGCACTTTTAAAATTTTCATTTTTGACCAAAATCGATGGGTCCGGGGCTTAGGGAATTTCTCATATGCCACAAAACCGTTGAAGCTCCTGTTCAAAAATCATGCTCCGAAATCAACTTTTTTCATCTCAGGGATTCATTTTGGGATGGTAACTAAAGTTTAAAGCAGAAATAGGGGCACTTTTAAAATTTTCATTTTTGACCAAAATCGATGGGTCCGGGGTTTAGGGAATTTCTCATATGCCCCAAAACCGTTGAAGCTCCTGTTCAAAAATCATGCTCCGAAATCAACTTTTTTCATCTCAGGGATTCATTTTGGGATGGTAACTAAAGTTTAAAGCAGAAATAGGGGCACTTTTAAAATTTTCATTTTTGACAAAAATCGATGGGTCCAGGGCTTAGGGAATTTCTCATATGCCCCAAAACCGTTGAAGCTCCTGTTCAAAAATCATGCTCCGAAATCAACTTTTTTCATCTCAGGGATTCATTTTGGGATGGTAACTAAAGTTTAAAGCAGAAATAGGGGCACTTTTAAAATTTTCATTTTTGACAAAAATCGATGGGTCCAGGGCTTAGGGAATTTCTCATATGCCCCAAAACCGTTGAAGCTCCTGTTCAAAAATCATGCTCCGAAATCAACTTTTTTCATCTCAGGGATTCATTTTGGGATGGTAACTAAAGTTTAAAGCAGAAATAGGGGCACTTTTAAAATTTTCATTTTTGACCAAAATCGCTGGGTCCGGGGCTTAGGGAATTTCTCATATGCCCCAAAACCGTTGAAGCTCCTGTTCAAAAATCATGCTCCGAAATCAACTTTTTTCATCTCAGGGATTCATTTTGGGATGGTAACTAAAGTTTAAAGCAGAAATAGGGGCACTTTTAAAATTTTAATTTTTGACCAAATCGATGGGTCCGGGGCTTAGGGAATTTCTCATATGCCACAAAACCGTTGAAGCTCCTGTTCAAAAATCATGCTCTGAAATCAACTTTTTTTCATCTCAGGGATTCATTTTGGGATGGTAACTAAAGTTTAAAGCAGAAATAGGGGCACTTTTAAAATTTTCAGTTTTGACCAAAATCGATGGGTCCGGGGCTTAGGGAATTTCTCATATGCCCCAAAACTGTTGAAGCTCCTGTTCAAAAATCATGCTCCGAAATCAACTTTTTTCATCTCAGGGATTCATTTTGGGATGGTAACTAAAGTTTAAAGCATAAATAGGGGCACTTTTAAAATTTTCATTTTTGACCAAAATCGATGGGTCCGGGGCTTAGGGAATTTCTCATATGCCCCAAAACCGTTGAAGCTCCTGTTCAAAAATCATGCACCGAAATCAACTTTTTTCATCTCAGGGATTCATTTTGGGATGGTAACTAAAGTTTAAAGCAGAAATAGGGGCACTTTTAAAATTTTCATTTTAGACCAAAATCGATGGGTCCGGGGCTTAGGGAATTTCTCATATGCCCCAAAACCGTTGAAGCTCCTGTTCAAAAATCATGCTCCGAAATCAACTTTTTTCATCTCAGGGATTCATTTTGGGATGGTAACTAAAGTTTAAAGCAGAAATAGGGGCACTTTGAAAATTTTCATTTTTGACCAAAATCGATGGGTCCGGGGCTTAGGGAATTTCTCATATGTCCCAAAACCGTTGAAGCTCCTGTTCAAAAATCATGCTCCGAAATCAACTTTTTTCATCTCAGGGATTCATTTTGGGATGGTAACTAAAGTTTAAAGCAGAAATAGGGGCACTTTGAAAATTTTCATTTTTGACCAAAATCGATGGGTCCGGGGCTTAGGGAATTTCTCATATGCCCCAAAACCGTTGAAGCTCCTGTTCAAAAATCATGCTCCGAAATCAACTTTTTTCATCTCAGGGATTCATTTTGGGATGGTAACTAAAGTTTAAAGCAGAAATAGGGGCACTTTTAAAATTTTCATTTTTGACCAAAATCGATGGGTCCGGGGCTTAGGGAATTTCTCATATGCCCCAAAACCGTTGAAGCTCCTGTTCAAAAATCATGCTCCGAAATCAACTTTTTTCATCTCAGGGATTCATTTTGGGATGGTAACTAAAGTTTAAAGCATAAATAGGGGCACTTTTAAAATTTTCATTTTTGACCAAAATCGATGGGTCCGGGGCTTAGGGAATTTCTCATATGCCCCAAAACCGTTGAAGCTCCTGTTCAAAAATCATGCACCGAAATCAACTTTTTTCATCTCAGGGATTCATTTTGGGATGGTAACTAAAGTTTAAAGCAGAAATAGGGGCACTTTTAAAATTTTCATTTTAGACCAAAATTGATGGGTCCGGGGCTTAGGGAATTTCTCAT
Organism: Pseudophryne corroboree; assembly: GCF_028390025.1. NCBI lineage: Eukaryota > Metazoa > Chordata > Amphibia > Anura > Myobatrachidae > Pseudophryne > Pseudophryne corroboree. The sequence continues at coordinate 360,270 of NW_026970080.1, read as the reverse complement.
ATGCCCCAAAACCGTTGAAGCTCCTGTTCAAAAATCATGCTCCGAAATCAACTTTTTTCATCTCAGGGATTCATTTTGGGATGGTAACTAAAGTTTAAAGCAGAAATAGGGGCACTTTTAAAATTTTCATTTTTGACCAAAATCGATGGGTCCGGGGCTTAGGGAATTTCTCATATGCCCCAAAACCGTTGAAGCTCCTGTTCAAAAATCATGCTCCGAAATCAACTTTTTTCATCTCAGGGATTCATTTTGGGATGGTAACTAAAGTTTAAAGCAGAAATAGGGGCACTTTTAAAATTTTCATTTTTGACCAAAATCGATGGGTCCGGGGCTTAGGGAATTTGTCATATGCCCCAAAACCGTTGAAGCTCCTGTTCAAAAATCATGCACCGAAATCAACTTTTTTCATCTCAGGGATTCATTTTGGGATGGTAACTAAAGTTTAAAGCAGAAATAGGGGCACTTTTAAAATTTTCATTTTAGACCAAAATTGATGGGTCCGGGGCTTAGGGAATTTCTCATATGCCCCAAAACCGTTGAAGCTCCTGTTCAAAAATCATGCTCCGAAATCAACTTTTTTCATCTCAGGGATTCATTTTGGGATGGTAACTAAAGTTTAAAGCAGAAATAGGGGCACTTTTAAAATTTTCATTTTTGACCAAAATCGATGGGTCCGGGGCTTAGGGAATTTCTCATATGCCCCAAAACCGTTGAAGCTCCTGTTCAAAAATCATGCTCCGAAATCAACTTTTTTCATCTCAGGGATTCATTTTGGGATGGTAACTAAAGTTTAAAGCAGAAATAGGGGCACTTTGAAAATTTTCATTTTTGACCAAAATCGATGGGTCCGGGGCTTAGGGAATTTCTCATATGCCCCAAAACCGTTGAAGCTCCTGTTCAAAAATCATGCTCCGAAATCAACTTTTTTCATCTCAGGGATTCATTTTGGGATGGTAACTAAAGTTTAAAGCAGAAATAGGGGCACTTTTAAAATTTTCATTTTAGACCAAAATTGATGGGTCCGGGGCTTAGGGAATTTCTCATATGCCCCAAAACCGTTGAAGCTCCTGTTCAAAAATCATGCTCCGAAATCAACTTTTTTCATCTCAGGGATTCATTTTGGGATGGTAACTAAAGTTTAAAGCAGAAATAGGGGCACTTTTAAAATTTTCATTTTTGACCAAAATCGATGGGTCCGGGGCTTAGGGAATTTCTCATATGTCCCAAAACCGTTGAAGCTCCTGTTCAAAAATCATGCTCCGAAATCAACTTTTTTCATCTCAGGGATTCATTTTGGGATGGTAACTAAAGTTTAAAGCAGAAATAGGGGCACTTTTAAAATTTTCATTTTTGACCAAAATCGATGGGTCCGGGGCTTAGGGAATTTCTCATATGCCCCAAATCCGTTGAAGCTCCTGTTCAAAAATCATGCTCCGAAATCAACTTTTTTCATCTCAGGGATTCATTTTGGGATGGTAACTAAAGTTTAAAGCAGAAATAGGGGCACTTTTAAAATTTTCATTTTTGACCAAAATCGATGGGTCCGGGGCTTAAGGAATTTCTCATATGCCACAAAACCGTTGAAGCTCCTGTTCAAAAATCATGCTCCGAAATCAACTTTTTTCATCTCAGGGATTCATTTTGGGATGGTAACTAAAGTTTAAAGCAGAAATAGGGGCACTTTTAAAATTTTCATTTTTGACCAAAATCGATGGGTCCGGGGCTTAGGGAATTTCTCATATGCCACAAAACCGTTGAAGCTCCTGTTCAAAAATCATGCTCCGAAATCAACTTTTTTCATCTCAGGGATTCATTTTGGGATGGTAACTAAAGTTTAAAGCAGAAATAGGGGCACTTTTAAAATTTTCATTTTTGACCAAAATCGATGGGTCCGGGGCTTAGGGAATTTCTCATATGCCCCAAATCCGTTGAAGCTCCTGTTCAAAAATCATGCTCCGAAATCAACTTTTTTCATCTCAGGGATTGATTTTGGGATGGTAACTAAAGTTTAAAGCAGAAATAGGGGCACTTTTAAAATTTTCATTTTTGACCAAAATCGATGGGTCCGGGGCTTAAGGAATTTCTCATATGCCACAAAACCGTTGAAGCTCCTGTTCAAAAATCATGCTCCGAAATCAACTTTTTTCATCTCAGGGATTCATTTTGGGATGGTAACTAAAGTTTAAAGCAGAAATAGGGGCACTTTTAAAATTTTCATTTTTGACCAAAATCGATGGGTCCGGGGCTTAGGGAATTTCTCATATGCCACAAAACCGTTGAAGCTCCTGTTCAAAAATCATGCTCCGAAATCAACTTTTTTCATCTCAGGGATTAATTTTGGGATGGTAACTAAAGTTTAAAGCAGAAATAGGGGCACTTTTAAAATTTTCATTTTTGACCAAAATCGATGGGTCCGGGGCTTAGGGAATTTCTCATATGCCCCAAATCCGTTGAAGCTCCTGTTCAAAAATCATGCTCCGAAATCAACTTTTTTCATCTCAGGGATTCATTTTGGGATGGTAACTAAAGTTTAAAGCAGAAATAGGGGCACTTTTAAAATTTTCATTTTTGACCAAAATCGATGGGTCCGGGGCTTAAGGAATTTCTCATATGCCACAAAACCGTTGAAGCTCCTGTTCAAAAATCATGCTCCGAAATCAACTTTTTTCATCTCAGGGATTCATTTTGGGATGGTAACTAAAGTTTAAAGCAGAAATAGGGGCACTTTTAAAATTTTCATTTTTGACAAAAATCGATGGGTCCAGGGCTTAGGGAATTTCTCATATGCCCCAAAACCGTTGAAGCTCCTGTTCAAAAATCATGCTCCGAAATCAACTTTTTTCATCTCAGGGATTCATTTTGGGATGGTAACTAAAGTTTAAAGCAGAAATAGGGGCACTTTTAAAATTTTCATTTTTGACAAAAATCGATGGGTCCAGGGCTTAGGGAATTTCTCATATGCCCCAAAACCGTTGAAGCTCCTGTTCAAAAATCATGCTCCGAAATCAACTTTTTTCATCTCAGGGATTCATTTTGGGATGGTAACTAAAGTTTAAAGCAGAAATAGGGGCACTTTTAAAATTTTCATTTTTGACCAAAATCGCTGGGTCCGGGGCTTAGGGAATTTCTCATATGCCCCAAAACCGTTGAAGCTCCTGTTCAAAAATCATGCTCCGAAATCAACTTTTTTCATCTCAGGGATTCATTTTGGGATGGTAACTAAAGTTTAAAGCAGAAATAGGGGCACTTTTAAAATTTTAATTTTTGACCAAATCGATGGGTCCGGGGCTTAGGGAATTTCTCATATGCCACAAAACCGTTGAAGCTCCTGTTCAAAAATCATGCTCTGAAATCAACTTTTTTTCATCTCAGGGATTCATTTTGGGATGGTAACTAAAGTTTAAAGCAGAAATAGGGGCACTTTTAAAATTTTCAGTTTTGACCAAAATCGATGGGTCCAGGGCTTAGGGAATTTCTCATATGCCCCAAAACTGTTGAAGCTCCTGTTCAAAAATCATGCTCCGAAATCAACTTTTTTCATCTCAGGGATTCATTTTGGGATGGTAACTAAAGTTTAAAGCATAAATAGGGGCACTTTTAAAATTTTCATTTTTGACCAAAATCGATGGGTCCGGGGCTTAGGGAATTTCTCATATGCCCCAAAACCGTTGAAGCTCCTGTTCAAAAATCATGCACCGAAATCAACTTTTTTCATCTCAGGGATTCATTTTGGGATGGTAACTAAAGTTTAAAGCAGAAATAGGGGCACTTTTAAAATTTTCATTTTAGACCAAAATCGATGGGTCCGGGGCTTAGGGAATTTCTCATATGCCCCAAAACCGTTGAAGCTCCTGTTCAAAAATCATGCTCCGAAATCAACTTTTTTCATCTCAGGGATTCATTTTGGGATGGTAACTAAAGTTTAAAGCAGAAATAGGGGCACTTTTAAAATTTTCATTTTTGACCAAAATCGATGGGTCCGGGGCTTAGGGAATTTCTCATATGCCCCAAAACCGTTGAAGCTCCTGTTCAAAAATCATGCTCCGAAATCAACTTTTTTCATCTCAGGGATTCATTTTGGGATGGTAACTAAAGTTTAAAGCAGAAATAGGGGCACTTTGAAAATTTTCATTTTTGACCAAAATCGATGGGTCCGGGGCTTAGGGAATTTCTCATATGCCCCAAAACCGTTGAAGCTCCTGTTCAAAAATCATGCACCGAAATCAACTTTTTTCATCTCAGGGATTCATTTTGGGATGGTAACTAAAGTTTAAAGCAGAAATAGGGGCACTTTTAAAATTTTCATTTTAGACCAAAATTGATGGGTCCGGGGCTTAGGGAATTTCTCATATGCCCCAAAACCGTTGAAGCTCCTGTTCAAAAATCATGCTCCGAAATCAACTTTTTTCATCTCAGGGATTCATTTTGGGATGGTAACTAAAGTTTAAAGCAGAAATAGGGGCACTTTTAAAATTTTCATTTTTGACCAAAATCGATGGGTCCGGGGCTTAGGGAATTTCTCATATGCCCCAAAACCGTTGAAGCTCCTGTTCAAAAATCATGCTCCGAAATCAACTTTTTTCATCTCAGGGATTCATTTTGGGATGGTAACTAAAGTTTAAAGCAGAAATAGGGGCACTTTTAAAATTTTCATTTTAGACCAAAATTGATGGGTCCGGGGCTTAGGGAATTTCTCATATGCCCCAAAACCGTTGAAGCTCCTGTTCAAAAATCATGCTCCGAAATCAACTTTTTTCATCTCAGGGATTCATTTTGGGATGGTAACTAAAGTTTAAAGCAGAAATAGGGGCACTTTTAAAATTTTCATTTTAGACCAAAATTGATGGGTCCGGGGCTTAGGGAATTTCTCATATGCCCCAAAACCGTTGAAGCTCCTGTTCAAAAATCATGCTCCGAAATCAACTTTTTTCATCTCAGGGATTCATTTTGGGATGGTAACTAAAGTTTAAAGCAGAAATAGGGGCACTTTTAAAATTTTCATTTTTGACCAAAATCGATGGGTCCGGGGCTTAGGGAATTTCTCATATGTCCCAAAACCGTTGAAGCTCCTGTTCAAAAATCATGCTCCGAAATCAACTTTTTTCATCTCAGGGATTCATTTTGGGATGGTAACTAAAGTTTAAAGCAGAAATAGGGGCACTTTTAAAATTTTCATTTTTGACCAAAATCGATGGGTCCGGGGCTTAGGGAATTTCTCATATGCCACAAAACCGTTGAAGCTCCTGTTCAAAAATCATGCTCCGAAATCAACTTTTTTCATCTCAGGGATTCATTTTGGGATGGTAACTAAAGTTTAAAGCAGAAATAGGGGCACTTTTAAAATTTTCTTTTTTGACCAAAATCGATGGGTCCGGGGCTTAGGGAATTTCTCATATGCCCCAAAACCGTTGAAGCTCCTGTTCAAAAATCATGCTCCGAAATCAACTTTTTTCATCTCAGGGATTCATTTTGGGATGGTAACTAAAGTTTAAAGCAGAAATAGGGGCACTTTGAAAATTTTCATTTTTGACCAAAATCGATGGGTCCGGGGCTTAGGGAATTTCTCATATGCCCCAAAACCGTTGAAGCTCCTGTTCAAAAATCATGCTCCGAAATCAACTTTTTTCATCTCAGGGATTCATTTTGGGATGGTAACTAAAGTTTAAAGCAGAAATAGGGGCACTTTTAAAATTTTCATTTTAGACCAAAATTGATGGGTCCGGGGCTTAGGGAATTTCTCATATGCCCCAAAACCGTTGAAGCTCCTGTTCAAAAATCATGCTCCGAAATCAACTTTTTTCATCTCAGGGATTCATTTTGGGATGGTAACTAAAGTTTAAAGCAGAAATAGGGGCACTTTTAAAATTTTCATTTTTGACCAAAATCGATGGGTCCGGGGCTTAGGGAATTTCTCATATGTCCCAAAACCGTTGAAGCTCCTGTTCAAAAATCATGCTCCGAAATCAACTTTTTTCATCTCAGGGATTCATTTTGGGATGGTAACTAAAGTTTAAAGCAGAAATAGGGGCACTTTTAAAATTTTCATTTTTGACCAAAATCGATGGGTCCGGGGCTTAGGGAATTTCTCATATGCCCCAAATCCGTTGAAGCTCCTGTTCAAAAATCATGCTCCGAAATAAACTTTTTTCATCTCAGGGATTCATTTTGGGATGGTAACTAAAGTTTAAAGCAGAAATAGGGGCACTTTTAAAATTTTCATTTTTGACCAAAATCGATGGGTCCGGGGCTTAAGGAATTTCTCATATGCCACAAAACCGTTGAAGCTCCTGTTCAAAAATCATGCTCCGAAATCAACTTTTTTCATCTCAGGGATTCATTTTGGGATGGTAACTAAAGTTTAAAGCAGAAATAGGGGCACTTTTAAAATTTTCATTTTTGACCAAAATCGATGGGTCCGGGGCTTAGGGAATTTCTCATATGCCACAAAACCGTTGAAGCTCCTGTTCAAAAATCATGCTCCGAAATCAACTTTTTTCATCTCAGGGATTAATTTTGGGATGGTAACTAAAGTTTAAAGCAGAAATAGGGGCACTTTTAAAATTTTCATTTTTGACCAAAATCGATGGGTCCGGGGCTTAGGGAATTTCTCATATGCCCCAAATCCGTTGAAGCTCCTGTTCAAAAATCATGCTCCGAAATCAACTTTTTTCATCTCAGGGATTCATTTTGGGATGGTAACTAAAGTTTAAAGCAGAAATAGGGGCACTTTTAAAATTTTCATTTTTGACCAAAATCGATGGGTCCGGGGCTTAAGGAATTTCTCATATGCCACAAAACCGTTGAAGCTCCTGTTCAAAAATCATGCTCCGAAATCAACTTTTTTCATCTCAGGGATTCATTTTGGGATGGTAACTAAAGTTTAAAGCAGAAATAGGGGCACTTTTAAAATTTTCATTTTTGACCAAAATCGATGGGTCCGGGGCTTAGGGAATTTCTCATATGCCACAAAACCGTTGAAGCTCCTGTTCAAAAATCATGCTCCGAAATCAACTTTTTTCATCTCAGGGATTCATTTTGGGATGGTAACTAAAGTTTAAAGCAGAAATAGGGGCACTTTTAAAATTTTCATTTTTGACCAAAATCGATGGGTCCGGGGCTTAGGGAATTTCTCATATGCCCCAAATCCGTTGAAGCTCCTGTTCAAAAATCATGCTCCGAAATCAACTTTTTTCATCTCAGGGATTCATTTTGGGATGGTAACTAAAGTTTAAAGCAGAAATAGGGGCACTTTTAAAATTTTCATTTTTGACCAAAATCGATGGGTCCGGGGCTTAAGGAATTTCTCATATGCCACAAAACCGTTGAAGCTCCTGTTCAAAAATCATGCTCCGAAATCAACTTTTTTCATCTCAGGGATTCATTTTGGGATGGTAACTAAAGTTTAAAGCAGAAATAGGGGCACTTTTAAAATTTTCATTTTTGACCAAAATCGATGGGTCCTGGGCTTAGGGAATTTCTCATATGCCACAAAACCGTTGAAGCTCCTGTTCAAAAATCATGCTCCGAAATCAACTTTTTTCATCTCAGGGATTCATTTTGGGATGGTAACTAAAGTTTAAAGCAGAAATAGGGGCACTTTTAAAATTTTCATTTTTGACCAAAATCGATGGGTCCGGGGCTTAGGGAATTTCTCATATGCCACAAAACCGTTGAAGCTCCTGTTCAAAAATCATGCTCCAAAATCAACTTTTTTCATCTCAGGGATTCATTTTGGGATGGTAACTAAAGTTTAAAGCAGAAATAGGGGCACTTTTAAAATTTTCATTTTTGACCAAAATCGATGGGTCCGGGGCTTAGGGAATTTCTCATATGCCCCAAATCCGTTGAAGCTCCTGTTCAAAAATCATGCTCCGAAATCAACTTTTTTCATCTCAGGGATTGATTTTGGGATGGTAACTAAAGTTTAAAGCAGAAATAGGGGCACTTTTAAAATTTTCATTTTTGACCAAAATCGATGGGTCCGGGGCTTAAGGAATTTCTCATATGCCACAAAACCGTTGAAGCTCCTGTTCAAAAATCATGCTCCGAAATCAACTTTTTTCATCTCAGGGATTCATTTTGGGATGGTAACTAAAGTTTAAAGCAGAAATAGGGGCACTTTTAAAATTTTCATTTTTGACCAAAATCGATGGGTCCGGGGCTTAGGGAATTTCTCATATGCCACAAAACCGTTGAAGCTCCTGTTCAAAAATCATGCTCCGAAATCAACTTTTTTCATCTCAGGGATTAATTTTGGGATGGTAACTAAAGTTTAAAGCAGAAATAGGGGCACTTTTAAAATTTTCATTTTTGACCAAAATCGATGGGTCCGGGGCTTAGGGAATTTCTCATATGCCCCAAATCCGTTGAAGCTCCTGTTCAAAAATCATGCTCCGAAATCAACTTTTTTCATCTCAGGGATTCATTTTGGGATGGTAACTAAAGTTTAAAGCAGAAATAGGGGCACTTTTAAAATTTTCATTTTTGACCAAAATCGATGGGTCCGGGGCTTAAGGAATTTCTCATATGCCACAAAACCGTTGAAGCTCCTGTTCAAAAATCATGCTCCGAAATCAACTTTTTTCATCTCAGGGATTCATTTTGGGATGGTAACTAAAGTTTAAAGCAGAAATAGGGGCACTTTTAAAATTTTCATTTTTGACCAAAATCGATGGGTCCTGGGCTTAGGGAATTTCTCATATGCCACAAAACCGTTGAAGCTCCTGTTCAAAAATCATGCTCCGAAATCAACTTTTTTCATCTCAGGGATTCATTTTGGGATGGTAACTAAAGTTTAAAGCAGAAATAGGGGCACTTTTAAAATTTTCATTTTTGACCAAAATCGATGGGTCCGGGGCTTAGGGAATTTGTCATATGCCCCAAAACCGTTGAAGCTCCTGTTCAAAAATCATGCACCGAAATCAACTTTTTTCATCTCAGGGATTCATTTTGGGATGGTAACTAAAGTTTAAAGCAGAAATAGGGGCACTTTTAAAATTTTCATTTTAGACCAAAATTGATGGGTCCGGGGCTTAGGGAATTTCTCATATGCCCCAAAACCGTTGAAGCTCCTGTTCAAAAATCATGCTCCGAAATCAACTTTTTTCATCTCAGGGATTCATTTTGGGATGGTAACTAAAGTTTAAAGCAGAAATAGGGGCACTTTTAAAATTTTCATTTTTGACCAAAATCGATGGGTCCGGGGCTTAGGGAATTTGTCATATGCCCCAAAACCGTTGAAGCTCCTGTTCAAAAATCATGCACCGAAATCAACTTTTTTCATCTCAGGGATTCATTTTGGGATGGTAACTAAAGTTTAAAGCAGAAATAGGGGCACTTTTAAAATTTTCATTTTAGACCAAAATTGATGGGTCCGGGGCTTAGGGAATTTCTCATATGCCCCAAAACCGTTGAAGCTCCTGTTCAAAAATCATGCTCCGAAATCAACTTTTTTCATCTCAGGGATTCATTTTGGGATGGTAACTAAAGTTTAAAGCAGAAATAGGGGCACTTTTAAAATTTTCATTTTTGACCAAAATCGATGGGTCCGGGGCTTAGGGAATTTCTCATATGCCCCAAAACCGTTGAAGCTCCTGTTCAAAAATCATGCTCCGAAATCAACTTTTTTCATCTCAGGGATTCATTTTGGGATGGTAACTAAAGTTTAAAGCAGAAATAGGGGCACTTTTAAAATTTTCATTTTAGACCAAAATTGATGGGTCCGGGGCTTAGGGAATTTCTCATATGCCCCAAAACCGTTGAAGCTCCTGTTCAAAAATCATGCTCCGAAATCAACTTTTTTCATCTCAGGGATTCATTTTGGGATGGTAACTAAAGTTTAAAGCAGAAATAGGGGCACTTTTAAAATTTTCATTTTTGACCAAAATCGATGGGTCCGGGGCTTAGGGAATTTCTCATATGTCCCAAAACCGTTGAAGCTCCTGTTCAAAAATCATGCTCCGAAATCAACTTTTTTCATCTCAGGGATTCATTTTGGGATGGTAACTAAAGTTTAAAGCAGAAATAGGGGCACTTTTAAAATTTTCATTTTTGACCAAAATCGATGGGTCCGGGGCTTAGGGAATTTCTCATATGCCCCAAAACCGTTGAAGCTCCTGTTCAAAAATCATGCTCCGAAATCAACTTTTTTCATCTCAGGGATTCATTTTGGGATGGTAACTAAAGTTTAAAGCAGAAATAGGGGCACTTTTAAAATTTTCATTTTTGACCAAAATCGATGGGTCCGGGGCTTAAGGAATTTCTCATATGGCACAAAACCGTTGAAGCTCCTGTTCAAAAATCATGCTCCGAAATCAACTTTTTTCATCTCAGGGATTCATTTTGGGATGGTAACTAAAGTTTAAAGCAGAAATAGGGGCACTTTTAAAATTTTCATTTTAGACCAAAATCGATGGGTTCGGGGCTTAGGGAATTTCTCATATGCCACAAAACCGTTGAAGCTTCTGTTCAAAAATCATGCTCCAAAATCAACTTTTTTCATCTCAGGGATTCATTTTGGGATGGTAACTAAAGTTTAAAGCAGAAATAGGGGCACTTTTAAAATTTTCATTTTTGACCAAAATCGATGGGTCCGGGGCTTAGGGAATTTCTCATATGCCCCAAAACCGTTGAAGCTCCTGTTCAAAAATCATGCTCCGAAATCAACTTTTTTCATCTCAGGGATTCATTTTGGGATGGTAACTAAAGTTTAAAGCAGAAATAGGGGCACTTTTAAAATTTTCATTTTAGACCAAAATTGATGGGTCCGGGGCTTAGGGAATTTCTCATATGCCCCAAAACCGTTGAAGCTCCTGTTCAAAAATCATGCTCCGAAATCAACTTTTTTCATCTCAGGGATTCATTTTGGGATGGTAACTAAAGTTTAAAGCAGAAATAGGGGCACTTTTAAAATTTTCATTTTTGACCAAAATCGATGGGTCCGGGGCTTAGGGAATTTCTCATATGTCCCAAAACCGTTGAAGCTCCTGTTCAAAAATCATGCTCCGAAATCAACTTTTTTCATCTCAGGGATTCATTTTGGGATGGTAACTAAAGTTTAAAGCAGAAATAGGGGCACTTTTAAAATTTTCATTTTTGACCAAAATCGATGGGTCCGGGGCTTAGGGAATTTCTCATATGCCCCAAAACCGTTGAAGCTCCTGTTCAAAAATCATGCTCCGAAATCAACTTTTTTCATCTCAGGGATTCATTTTGGGATGGTAACTAAAGTTTAAAGCAGAAATAGGGGCACTTTTAAAATTTTCATTTTTGACCAAAATCGATGGGTCCGGGGCTTAAGGAATTTCTCATATGGCACAAAACCGTTGAAGCTCCTGTTCAAAAATCATGCTCCGAAATCAACTTTTTTCATCTCAGGGATTCATTTTGGGATGGTAACTAAAGTTTAAAGCAGAAATAGGGGCACTTTTAAAATTTTCATTTTAGACCAAAATCGATGGGTTCGGGGCTTAGGGAATTTCTCATATGCCACAAAACCGTTGAAGCTTCTGTTCAAAAATCATGCTCCAAAATCAACTTTTTTCATCTCAGGGATTCATTTTGGGATGGTAACTAAAGTTTAAAGCAGAAATAGGGGCACTTTTAAAATTTTCATTTTTGACCAAAATCGATGGGTCCTGGGCTTAGGGAATTTCTCATATGCCACAAAACCGTTGAAGCTCCTGTTCAAAAATCATGCTCCGAAATCAACTTTTTTCATCTCAGGGATTCATTTTGGGATGGTAACTAAAGTTTAAAGCAGAAATAGGGGCACTTTTAAAATTTTCATTTTTGACCAAAATCGATGGGTCCGGGGCTTAGGGAATTTGTCATATGCCCCAAAACCGTTGAAGCTCCTGTTCAAAAATCATGCACCGAAATCAACTTTTTTCATCTCAGGGATTCATTTTGGGATGGTAACTAAAGTTTAAAGCAGAAATAGGGGCACTTTTAAAATTTTCATTTTAGACCAAAATTGATGGGTCCGGGGCTTAGGGAATTTCTCATATGCCCCAAAACCGTTGAAGCTCCTGTTCAAAAATCATGCTCCGAAATCAACTTTTTTCATCTCAGGGATTCATTTTGGGATGGTAACTAAAGTTTAAAGCAGAAATAGGGGCACTTTTAAAATTTTCATTTTTGACCAAAATCGATGGGTCCGGGGCTTAGGGAATTTGTCATATGCCCCAAAACCGTTGAAGCTCCTGTTCAAAAATCATGCACCGAAATCAACTTTTTTCATCTCAGGGATTCATTTAGGGATGGTAACTAAAGTTTAAAGCAGAAATAGGGGCACTTTTAAAATTTTCATTTTAGACCAAAATTGATGGGTCCGGGGCTTAGGGAATTTCTCATATGCCCCAAAACCGTTGAAGCTCCTGTTCAAAAATCATGCTCCGAAATCAACTTTTTTCATCTCAGGGATTCATTTAGGGATGGTAACTAAAGTTTAAAGCAGAAATAGGGGCACTTTTAAAATTTTCATTTTTGACCAAAATCGATGGGTCCGGGGCTTAGGGAATTTCTCATATGCCCCAAAACCGTTGAAGCTCCTGTTCAAAAATCATGCTCCGAAATCAACTTTTTTCATCTCAGGGATTCATTTTGGGATGGTAACTAAAGTTTAAAGCAGAAATAGGGGCACTTTTAAAATTTTCATTTTTGACCAAAATCGATGGGTCCGGGGCTTAGGGAATTTCTCATATGCCCCAAAACCGTTGAAGCTCCTGTTCAAAAATCATGCTCCGAAATCAACTTTTTTCATCTCAGGGATTCATTTTGGGATGGTAACTAAAGTTTAAAGCAGAAATAGGGGCACTTTTAAAATTTTCATTTTTGACCAAAATCGATGGGTCCTGGGCTTAGGGAATTTCTCATATGCCCCAAAACCGTTGAAGCTCCTGTTCAAAAATCATGCTCCGAAATCAACTTTTTTCATCTCAGGGATTCATTTTGGGATGGTAACTAAAGTTTAAAGCAGAAATAGGGGCACTTTTAAAATTTTCATTTTTGACCAAAATCGATGGGTCCTGGGCTTAGGGAATTTCTCATATGCCACAAAACCGTTGAAGCTCCTGTTCAAAAATCATGCTCCAAAATCAACTTTTTTCATCTCAGGGATTCATTTTGGGATGGTAACTAAAGTTTAAAGCAGAAATAGGGGCACTTTTAAAATTTTCATTTTTGACCAAAATCGATGGGTCCGGGGCTTAAGGAATTTCTCATATGCCACAAAACCGTTGAAGCTCCTGTTCAAAAATCATGCTCCGAAATCAACTTTTTTCATCTCAGGGATTCATTTTGGGATGGTAACTAAAGTTTAAAGCAGAAATAGGGGCACTTTTAAAATTTTCATTTTTGACCAAAATCGATGGGTCCGCGGCTTAGGGAATTTCTCATATGCCACAAAACCGTTGAAGCTCCTGTTCAAAAATCATGCTCCGAAATCAACTTTTTTCATCTCAGGGATTCATTTTGGGATGGTAACTAAAGTTTAAAGCAGAAATAGGGGCACTTTTAAAATTTTCATTTTTGACCAAAATCGATGGGTCCGGGGCTTAGAGAATTTCTCATATGCCACAAAACCGTTGAAGCTCCTGTTCAAAAATCATGCTCCAAAATCAACTTTTTTCATCTCAGGGATTCATTTTGGGATGGTAACTAAAGTTTAAAGCAGAAATAGGGGCACTTTTAAAATTTTCATTTTTGACCAAAATCGATGGGTCCGGGGCTTAGGGAATTTCTCATATGCCCCAAATCCGTTGAAGCTCCTGTTCAAAAATCATGCTCCGAAATCAACTTTTTTCATCTCAGGGATTCATTTTGGGATGGTAACTAAAGTTTAAAGCAGAAATAGGGGCACTTTTAAAATTTTCATTTTTGACCAAAATCGATGGGTCCGGGGCTTAGGGAATTTCTCATATGCCCCAAATCCGTTGAAGCTCCTGTTCAAAAATCATGCTCCGAAATCAACTTTTTTCATCTCAGGGATTCATTTTGGGATGGTAACTAAAGTTTAAAGCAGAAATAGGGGCACTTTTAAAATTTTCATTTTTGACCAAAATCGATGGGTCCGGGGCTTAGGGAATTTCTCATATGCCACAAAACCGTTGAAGCTCCTGTTCAAAAATCATGCTCCGAAATCAACTTTTTTCATCTCAGGGATTCATTTTGGGATGGTAACTAAAGTTTAAAGCAGAAATAGGGGCACTTTTAAAATTTTCATTTTTGACCAAAATCGATGGGTCCGGGGCTTAGGGAATTTCTCATATGCCACAAAACCGTTGAAGCTCCTGTTCAAAAATCATGCTCCGAAATCAACTTTTTTCATCTCAGGGATTAATTTTGGGATGGTAACTAAAGTTTAAAGCAGAAATAGGGGCACTTTTAAAATTTTCATTTTTGACCAAAATCGATGGGTCCGGGGCTTAGGGAATTTCTCATATGCCACAAAACCGTTGAAGCTCCTGTTCAAAAATCATGCTCCGAAATCAACTTTTTTCATCTCAGGGATTAATTTTGGGATGGTAACTAAAGTTTAAAGCAGAAATAGGGGCACTTTTAAAATTTTCATTTTTGACCAAAATCGATGGGTCCGGGGCTTAGGGAATTTCTCATATGCCCCAAATCCGTTGAAGCTCCTGTTCAAAAATCATGCTCCGAAATCAACTTTTTTCATCTCAGGGATTCATTTTGGGATGGTAACTAAAGTTTAAAGCAGAAATAGGGGCACTTTTAAAATTTTCATTTTTGACCAAAATCGATGGGTCCTGGGCTTAGGGAATTTCTCATATGCCACAAAACCGTTGAAGCTCCTGTTCAAAAATCATGCTCCGAAATCAACTTTTTTCATCTCAGGGATTCATTTTGGGATGGTAACTAAAGTTTAAAGCAGAAATAGGGGCACTTTTAAAATTTTCATTTTTGACCAAAATCGATGGGTCCGGGGCTTAGGGAATTTCTCATATGCCACAAAACCGTTGAAGCTCCTGTTCAAAAATCATGCTCCGAAATCAACTTTTTTCATCTCAGGGATTCATTTTGGGATGGTAACTAAAGTTTAAAGCAGAAATAGGGGCACTTTTAAAATTTTCATTTTTGACCAAAATCGATGGGTCCGGGGCTTAGGGAATTTCTCATATGCCACAAAACCGTTGAAGCTCCTGTTCAAAAATCATGCTCCGAAATCAACTTTTTTCATCTCAGGGATTCATTTTGGGATGGTAACTAAAGTTTAAAGCAGAAATAGGGGCACTTTTAAAATTTTCATTTTTGACCAAAATCGATGGGTCCGGGGCTTAGGGAATTTCTCATATGCCCCAAAACCGTTGAAGCTCCTGTTCAAAAATCATGCTCCGAAATCAACTTTTTTCATCTCAGGGATTTATTTTGGGATGGTAACCAAAGTTTAAAGCAGAAATAGGGGCACTTTTAAAATTTTCATTTTTGACCAAAATTGATGGGTCCGGGGCTTAGGGAATTTCTCATATGCCCCAAAACCGTTGAAGCTCCTGTTCAAAAATCATGCTCCGAAATCAACTTTTTTCATCTCAGGGATTCATTTTGGGATGGTAACTAAAGTTTAAAGCAGAAATAGGGGCACTTTTAAAATTTTCATTTTTGACCAAAATCGATGGGTCCGGGGCTTAGGGAATTTCTCATATGCCCCAAAACCGTTGAAGCTCCTGTTCAAAAATCATGCTCCGAAATCAACTTTTTTCATCTCAGGGATTCATTTTGGGATGGTAACTAAAGTTTAAAGCAGAAATAGGGGCACTTTTAAAATTTTCATTTTTGACCAAAATCGATGGGTCCGGGGCTTAGAGAATTTCTCATATGCCCCAAAACCGTTAAAGCTCCTGTTCAAAAATCATGCTCCGAAATCAACTTTTTTCATCTCAGGGATTCATTTTGGGATGGTAACTAAAGTTTAAAGCAGAAATAGGGGCACTTTTAAAATTTTCATTTTTGACCAAAATCGATGGGTCCGGGGCTTAGGGAATTTCTCATATGCCCCAAAACCGTTGAAGCTCCTGTTCAAAAATCATGCTCCGAAATCAACTTTTTTCATCTCAGGAATTCATTTTGGGATGGTAACTAAAGTTTAAAGCAGAAATAGGGGCACTTTTAAAATTTTCATTTTTGACCAAAATCGATGGGTCCGGGGCTTAGGGAATTTCTCATATGCCACAAAACCGTTGAAGCTCCTGTTCAAAAATCATGCTCCGAAATCAACTTTTTTCATCTCAGGGATTCATTTTGGGATGGTAACTAAAGTTTAAAGCAGAAATAGGGGCACTTTTAAAATTTTCATTTTTGACCAAAATCGATGGGTCCTGGGCTTAGGGAATTTCTCATATGCCACAAAACCGTTGAAGCTCCTGTTCAAAAATCATGCTCCGAAATCAACTTTTTTCATCTCAGGGATTCATTTTGGAATGGTAACTAAAGTTTAAAGCAGAAATAGGGGCACTTTTAAAATTTTCATTTTTGACCAAAATCGATGGGTCCGGGGCTTAGGGAATTTGTCATATGCCCCAAAACCGTTGAAGCTCCTGTTCAAAAATCATGCACCGAAATCAACTTTTTTCATCTCAGGGATTCATTTTGGGATGGTAACTAAAGTTTAAAGCAGAAATAGGGGCACTTTTAAAATTTTCATTTTTGACCAAAATCGATGGGTCCGGGGCTTAGGGAATTTGTCATATGCCCCAAAACCGTTGAAGCTCCTGTTCAAAAATCATGCACCGAAATCAACTTTTTTCATCTCAGGGATTCATTTTGGGATGGTAACTAAAGTTTAAAGCAGAAATAGGGGCACTTTTAAAATTTTCATTTTAGACCAAAATTTATGGGTCCGGGGCTTAGGGAATTTCTCATATGCCCCAAAACCGTTGAAGCTCCTGTTCAAAAATCATGCTCCGAAATCAACTTTTTTCATCTCAGGGATTCATTTTGGGATGGTAACTAAAGTTTAAAGCAGAAATAGGGGCACTTTTAAAATTTTCATTTTTGACCAAAATCGATGGGTCCGGGGCTTAGGGAATTTATCATATGCCCCAAAACCGTTGAAGCTCCTGTTCAAAAATCATGCTCCGAAATCAACTTTTTTCATCTCAGGGATTCATTTTGGGATGGTAACTAAAGTTTAAAGCAGAAATAGGGGCACTTTTAAAATGTTCATTTTTGACCAAAATCGATGGGTCCGGGGCTTAGGGAATTTCTCATGCCCCAAAACCGTTGAAGCTCCTGTTCAAAAATCATGCTCCGAAATCAACTTTTTTCATCTCAGGGATTCATTTTGGGATGGTAACTAAAGTTTAAAGCAGAAATAGGGGCACTTTGAAAATTTTCATTTTTGACCAAAATCGATGGGTCCGGGGCTTAGGGAATTTCTCATATGTCCCAAAACCGTTGAAGCTCCTGTTCAAAAATCATGCTCCGAAATCAACTTTTTTCATCTCAGGGATTCATTTTGGGATGGTAACTAAAGTTTAAAGCAGAAATAGGGGCACTTTTAAAATTTTCATTTTTGACCAAAATCGATGGGTCCGGGGCTTAAGGAATTTCTCATATGCCACAAAACCGTTGAAGCTCCTGTTCAAAAATCATGCTCCGAAATCAACTTTTTTCATCTCAGGGATTCATTTTGGGATGGTAACTAAAGTTTAAAGCAGAAATAGGGGCACTTTTAAAATTTTCATTTTAGACCAAAATCGATGGGTTCGGGGCTTAGGGAATTTCTCATATGCCACAAAACCGTTGAAGCTTCTGTTCAAAAATCATGCTCCAAAATCAACTTTTTTCATCTCAGGGATTCATTTTGGGATGGTAACTAAAGTTTAAAGCAGAAATAGGGGCACTTTTAAAATTTTCATTTTTGACCAAAATCGATGGGTCCGGGGCTTAAGGAATTTCTCATATGCCACAAAACCGTTGAAGCTCCTGTTCAAAAATCATGCTCCGAAATCAACTTTTTTCATCTCAGGGATTCATTTTGGGATGGTAACTAAAGTTTAAAGCAGAAATAGGGGCACTTTTAAAATTTTCATTTTAGACCAAAATCGATGGGTTCGGGGCTTAGGGAATTTCTCATATGCCACAAAACCGTTGAAGCTTCTGTTCAAAAATCATGCTCCAAAATCAACTTTTTTCATCTCAGGGATTCATTTTGGGATGGTAACTAAAGTTTAAAGCAGAAATAGGGGCACTTTTAAAATTTTCATTTTTGACCAAAATCGATGGGTCCTGGGCTTAGGGAATTTCTCATATGCCACAAAACCGTTGAAGCTCCTGTTCAAAAATCATGCTCCGAAATCAACTTTTTTCATCTCAGGGATTCATTTTGGGATGGTAACTAAAGTTTAAAGCAGAAATAGGGGCACTTTTAAAATTTTCATTTTTGACCAAAATCGATGGGTCCGGGGCTTAGGGAATTTGTCATATGCCCCAAAACCGTTGAAGCTCCTGTTCAAAAATCATGCACCGAAATCAACTTTTTTCATCTCAGGGATTCATTTTGGGATGGTAACTAAAGTTTAAAGCAGAAATAGGGGCACTTTTAAAATTTTCATTTTAGACCAAAATTGATGGGTCCGGGGCTTAGGGAATTTCTCATATGCCCCAAAACCGTTGAAGCTCCTGTTCAAAAATCATGCTCCGAAATCAACTTTTTTCATCTCAGGGATTCATTTTGGGATGGTAACTAAAGTTTAAAGCAGAAATAGGGGCACTTTTAAAATTTTCATTTTTGACCAAAATCGATGGGTCCGGGGCTTAGGGAATTTGTCATATGCCCCAAAACCGTTGAAGCTCCTGTTCAAAAATCATGCACCGAAATCAACTTTTTTCATCTCAGGGATTCATTTTGGGATGGTAACTAAAGTTTAAAGCAGAAATAGGGGCACTTTTAAAATTTTCATTTTAGACCAAAATTGATGGGTCCGGGGCTTAGGGAATTTCTCATATGCCCCAAAACCGTTGAAGCTCCTGTTCAAAAATCATGCTCCGAAATCAACTTTTTTCATCTCAGGGATTCATTTAGGGATGGTAACTAAAGTTTAAAGCAGAAATAGGGGCACTTTTAAAATTTTCATTTTTGACCAAAATCGATGGGTCCGGGGCTTAGGGAATTTCTCATATGCCCCAAAACCGTTGAAGCTCCTGTTCAAAAATCATGCTCCGAAATCAACTTTTTTCATCTCAGGGATTCATTTTGGGATGGTAACTAAAGTTTAAAGCAGAAATAGGGGCACTTTTAAAATTTTCATTTTAGACCAAAATTGATGGGTCCGGGGCTTAGGGAATTTCTCATATGCCCCAAAACCATTGAAGCTCCTGTTCAAAAATCATGCTCCGAAATCAACTTTTTTCATCTCAGGGATTCATTTTGGGATGGTAACTAAAGTTTAAAGCAGAAATAGGGGCACTTTTAAAATTTTCATTTTTGACCAAAATCGATGGGTCCGGGGCTTAGGGAATTTCTCATATGTCCCAAAACCGTTGAAGCTCCTGTTCAAAAATCATGCTCCGAAATCAACTTTTTTCATCTCAGGGATTCATTTTGGGATGGTAACTAAAGTTTAAAGCAGAAATAGGGGCACTTTTAAAATTTTCATTTTTGACCAAAATCGATGGGTCCTGGGCTTAGGGAATTTCTCATATGCCACAAAACCGTTGAAGCTCCTGTTCAAAAATCATGCTCCGAAATCAACTTTTTTCATCTCAGGGATTCATTTTGGGATGGTAACTAAAGTTTAAAGCAGAAATAGGGGCACTTTTAAAATTTTCATTTTTGACCAAAATCGATGGGTCCGGGGCTTAGGGAATTTCTCATATGCCACAAAACCGTTGAAGCTCCTGTTCAAAAATCATGCTCCAAAATCAACTTTTTTCATCTCAGGGATTCATTTTGGGATGGTAACTAAAGTTTAAAGCAGAAATAGGGGCACTTTTAAAATTTTCATTTTTGACCAAAATCGATGGGTCCGGGGCTTAGGGAATTTCTCATATGCCACAAAACCGTTGAAGCTCCTGTTCAAAAATCATGCTCCAAAATCAACTTTTTTCATCTCAGGGATTCATTTTGGGATGGTAACTAAAGTTTAAAGCAGAAATAGGGGCACTTTTAAAATTTTCATTTTTGACCAAAATCGATGGGTCCGGGGCTTAGGGAATTTCTCATATGCCCCAAATCCGTTGAAGCTCCTGTTCAAAAATCATGCTCCGAAATCAACTTTTTTCATCTCAGGGATTCATTTTGGGATGGTAACTAAAGTTTAAAGCAGAAATAGGGGCACTTTTAAAATTTTCATTTTTGACCAAAATCGATGGGTCCGGGGCTTAAGGAATTTCTCATATGCCACAAAACCGTTGAAGCTCCTGTTCAAAAATCATGCTCCGAAATCAACTTTTTTCATCTCAGGGATTCATTTTGGGATGGTAACTAAAGTTTAAAGCAGAAATAGGGGCACTTTTAAAATTTTCATTTTTGACCAAAATCGATGGGTCCGCGGCTTAGGGAATTTCTCATATGCCACAAAACCGTTGAAGCTCCTGTTCAAAAATCATGCTCCGAAATCAACTTTTTTCATCTCAGGGATTCATTTTGGGATGGTAACTAAAGTTTAAAGCAGAAATAGGGGCACTTTTAAAATTTTCATTTTTGACCAAAATCGATGGGTCCGGGGCTTAGGGAATTTCTCATATGCCACAAAACCGTTGAAGCTCCTGTTCAAAAATCATGCTCCAAAATCAACTTTTTTCATCTCAGGGATTCATTTTGGGATGGTAACTAAAGTTTAAAGCAGAAATAGGGGCACTTTTAAAATTTTCATTTTTGACCAAAATCGATGGGTCCGGGGCTTAGGGAATTTCTCATATGCCCCAAATCCGTTGAAGCTCCTGTTCAAAAATCATGCTCCGAAATCAACTTTTTTCATCTCAGGGATTCATTTTGGGATGGTAACTAAAGTTTAAAGCAGAAATAGGGGCACTTTTAAAATTTTCATTTTTGACCAAAATCGATGGGTCCGGGGCTTAGGGAATTTCTCATATGCCCCAAATCCGTTGAAGCTCCTGTTCAAAAATCATGCTCCGAAATCAACTTTTTTCATCTCAGGGATTCATTTTGGGATGGTAACTAAAGTTTAAAGCAGAAATAGGGGCACTTTTAAAATTTTCATTTTTGACCAAAATCGATGGGTCCGGGGCTTAAGGAATTTCTCATATGCCACAAAACCGTTGAAGCTCCTGTTCAAAAATCATGCTCCGAAATCAACTTTTTTCATCTCAGGGATTCATTTTGGGATGGTAACTAAAGTTTAAAGCAGAAATAGGGGCACTTTTAAAATTTTCATTTTTGACCAAAATCGATGGGTCCGGGGCTTAGGGAATTTCTCATATGCCCCAAAACCGTTGAAGCTCCTGTTCAAAAATCATGCTCCGAAATCAACTTTTTTCATCTCAGGGATTCATTTTGGGATGGTAACTAAAGTTTAAAGCAGAAATAGGGGCACTTTTAAAATTTTCATTTTTGACCAAAATCGATGGGTCCGGGGCTTAGGGAATTTCTCATATGCCCCAAATCCGTTGAAGCTCCTGTTCAAAAATCATGCTCCGAAATCAACTTTTTTCATCTCAGGGATTCATTTTGGGATGGTAACTAAAGTTTAAAGCAGAAATAGGGGCACTTTTAAAATTTTCATTTTTGACCAAAATCGATGGGTCCTGGGCTTAGGAAATTTCTCATATGCCACAAAACCGTTGAAGCTCCTGTTCAAAAATCATGCTCCGAAATAAACTTTTTTCATCTCAGGGATTCATTTTGGGATGGTAACTAAAGTTTAAAGCAGAAATAGGGGCACTTTTAAAATTTTCATTTTTGACCAAAATCGATGGGTCCTGGGCTTAGGGAATTTCTCATATGCCACAAAACCGTTGAAGCTCCTGTTCAAAAATCATGCTCCGAAATCAACTTTTTTCATCTCAGGGATTCATTTTGGGATGGTAACTAAAGTTTAAAGCAGAAATAGGGGCACTTTTAAAATTTTCATTTTTGACCAAAATCGATGGGTCCGGGGCTTAGGGAATTTCTCATATGCCACAAAACCGTTGAAGCTCCTGTTCAAAAATCATGCTCCGAAATCAACTTTTTTCATCTCAGGGATTCATTTTGGGATGGTAACTAAAGTTTAAAGCAGAAATAGGGGCACTTTTAAAATTTTCATTTTTGACCAAAATCGATGGGTCCGGGGCTTAGGGAATTTCTCATATGCCCCAAAACCGTTGAAGCTCCTGTTCAAAAATCATGCTCCGAAATCAACTTTTTTCATCTCAGGGATTTATTTTGGGATGGTAACCAAAGTTTAAAGCAGAAATAGGGGCACTTTTAAAATTTTCATTTTTGACCAAAATTGATGGGTCCGGGGCTTAGGGAATTTCTCATATGCCCCAAAACCGTTGAAGCTCCTGTTCAAAAATCATGCTCCGAAATCAACTTTTTTCATCTCAGGGATTCATTTTGGGATGGTAACTAAAGTTTAAAGCAGAAATAGGGGCACTTTTAAAATTTTCATTTTTGACCAAAATCGATGGGTCCGGGGCTTAGGGAATTTCTCATATGCCCCAAAACCGTTGAAGCTCCTGTTCAAAAATCATGCTCCGAAATCAACTTTTTTCATCTCAGGGATTCATTTTGGGATGGTAACTAAAGTTTAAAGCAGAAATAGGGGCACTTTTAAAATTTTCATTTTTGACCAAAATCGATGGGTCCGGGGCTTAGAGAATTTCTCATATGCCCCAAAACCGTTAAAGCTCCTGTTCAAAAATCATGCTCCGAAATCAACTTTTTTCATCTCAGGGATTCATTTTGGGATGGTAACTAAAGATTAAAGCAGAAATAGGGGCACTTTTAAAATTTTCATTTTTGACCAAAATCGATGGGTCCGGGGCTTAGGGAATTTCTCATATGCCCCAAAACCGTTGAAGCTCCTGTTCAAAAATCATGCTCCGAAATCAACTTTTTTCATCTCAGGGATTCATTTAGGGATGGTAACTAAAGTTTAAAGCAGAAATAGGGGCACTTTTAAAATTTTCATTTTTGACCAAAATCGATGGGTCCGGGGCTTAGGGAATTTCTCATATGCCCCAAAACCGTTGAAGCTCCTGTTCAAAAATCATGCTCCGAAATCAACTTTTTTCATCTCAGGGATTAATTTTGGGATGGTAACTAAAGTTTAAAGCAGAAATAGGGGCACTTTTAAAATTTTCATTTTTGACCAAAATCGATGGGTCCGGGGCTTAGGGAATTTCTCATATGCCCCAAATCCGTTGAAGCTCCTGTTCAAAAATCATGCTCCGAAATCAACTTTTTTCATCTCAGGGATTCATTTTGGGATGGTAACTAAAGTTTAAAGCAGAAATAGGGGCACTTTTAAAATTTTCATTTTTGACCAAAATCGATGGGTCCGGGGCTTAGGGAATTTCTCATATGCCCCAAAACCGTTGAAGCTCCTGTTCAAAAATCATGCTCCGAAATCAACTTTTTTCATCTCAGGGATTCATTTTGGGATGGTAACTAAAGTTTAAAGCAGAAATAGGGGCACTTTTAAAATTTTCATTTTTGACCAAAATCGATGGGTCCTGGGCTTAGGGAATTTGTCATATGCCCCAAAACCGTTGAAGCTCCTGTTCAAAAATCATGCTCCGAAATCAACTTTTTTCATCTCAGGGATTCATTTTGGGATGGTAACTAAAGTTTAAAGCAGAAATAGGGGCACTTTTAAAATTTTCATTTTTGACCAAAATCGATGGGTCCGGGGCTTAGGGAATTTCTCATATGCCACAAAACCGTTGAAGCTCCTGTTCAAAAATCATGCACCGAAATCAACTTTTTTCATCTCAGGGATTCATTTTGGGATGGTAACTAAAGTTTAAAGCAGAAATAGGGGCACTTTTAAAATTTTCATTTTAGACCAAAATTTATGGGTCCGGGGCTTAGGGAATTTCTCATATGCCCCAAATCCGTTGAAGCTCCTGTTCAAAAATCATGCTCCGAAATCAACTTTTTTCATCTCAGGGATTCATTTTGGGATGGTAACTAAAGTTTAAAGCAGAAATAGGGGCACTTTTAAAATTTTCATTTTAGACCAAAATTTATGGGTCCGGGGCTTAGGGAATTTCTCATATGCCCCAAAACCGTTGAAGCTCCTGTTCAAAAATCATGCTCCGAAATCAACTTTTTTCATCTCAGGGATTCATTTTGGGATGGTAACTAAAGTTTAAAGCAGAAATAGGGGCACTTTTAAAATTTTCATTTTTGACCAAAATCGATGGGTCCGGGGCTTAGGGAATTTATCATATGCCCCAAAACCGTTGAAGCTCCTGTTCAAAAATCATGCTCCGAAATCAACTTTTTTCATCTCAGGGATTCATTTTGGGATGGTAACTAAAGTTTAAAGCAGAAATAGGGGCACTTTGAAAATTTTCATTTTTGACCAAAATCGATGGGTCCGGGGCTTAGGGAATTTCTCATATGTCCCAAAACCGTTGAAGCTCCTGTTCAAAAATCATGCTCCGAAATCAACTTTTTTCATCTCAGGGATTCATTTTGGGATGGTAACTAAAGTTTAAAGCAGAAATAGGGGCACTTTGAAAATTTTCATTTTTGACCAAAATCGATGGGTCCGGGGCTTAGGGAATTTCTCATATGCCCCAAAACCGTTGAAGCTCCTGTTCAAAAATCATGCTCCGAAATCAACTTTTTTCATCTCAGGGATTCATTTTGGGATGGTAACTAAAGTTTAAAGCAGAAATAGGGGCACTTTGAAAATTTTCATTTTTGACCAAAATCGATATGTCCGGGGCTTAGGGAATTTCTCATATGCCCCAAAACCGTTGAAGCTCCTGTTCAAAAATCATGCTCCGAAATCAACTTTTTTCATCTCAGGGATTCATTTTGGGATGGTAACTAAAGTTTAAAGCATAAATAGGGGCACTTTTAAAATTTTCATTTTTGACCAAAATCGATGGGTCCAGGGCTTAGGGAATTTCTCATATGCCCCAAAACTGTTGAAGCTCCTGTTCAAAAATCATGCTCCGAAATCAACTTTTTTCATCTCAGGGATTCATTTTGGGATGGTAACTAAAGTTTAAAGCAGAAATAGGGGCACTTTTAAAATTTTCATTTTTGACCAGAATCGATGGGTCCGGGGCTTAGGGAATTTCTCATATGCCACAAAACCGTTGAAGCTCCTGTTCAAAAATCATGCTCTGAAATCAACTTTTTTCATCTCAGGGATTCATTTTGGGATGGTAACTAAAGTTTAAAGCAGAAATAGGGGCACTTTTAAAATTTTCATTTTTGACCAAAATCGATGGGTCCGGGGCGTAGGGAATTTCTCATATGCCCCAAAACCGTTGAAGCTCCTGTTCAAAAATCATGCTCCGAAATCAACTTTTTTCATCTCAGGGATTTATTTTGGGATGGTAACTAAAGTTTAAAGCAGAAATATGGGCACTTTTAAAATTTTCATTTTTGACCAGAATCGATGGGTCCGGGGCTTAGGGAATTTCTCATATGCCACAAAACCGTTGAAGCTCCTGTTCAAAAATCATGCTCCGAAATCAACTTTTTTCATCTCATGGATTCATTTTGGGATGGTAACTAAAGTTTAAAGCAGAAATAGGGGCACTTTTAAAATTTTCATTTTTGACCAGAATCGATGGGTCCGGGGCTTAGGGAATTTCTCATATGCCACAAAACCGTTGAAGCTCCTGTTCAAAAATCATGCTCTGAAATCAACTTTTTTCATCTCAGGGATTCATTTTGGGATGGTAACTAAAGTTTAAAGCAGAAATAGGGGCACTTTTAAAATTTTCATTTTTGACCAAAATCGATGGGTCCGGGGCGTAGGGAATTTCTCATATGCCCCAAAACCGTTGAAGCTCCTGTTCAAAAATCATGCTCCGAAATCAACTTTTTTCATCTCAGGGATTCATTTTGGGATGGTAACTAAAGTTTAAAGCAGAAATAGGGGCACTTTTAAAATTTTCATTTTTGACCAAAATCGATGGGTCCGGGGCTTAGGGAATTTCTCATATGCCACAAAACCGTTGAAGCTCCTGTTCAAAAATCATGCTCCGAAATCAACTTTTTTCATCTCAGGGATTCATTTTGGGATGGTAACTAAAGTTTAAAGCAGAAATAGGGGCACTTTTAAAATTTTCATTTTAGACCAAAATTGATGGGTCCGGGGCTTAGGGAATTTCTCATATGCCCCAAAACCATTGAAGCTCCTGTTCAAAAATCATGCTCCGAAATCAACTTTTTTCATCTCAGGGATTCATTTTGGGATGGTAACTAAAGTTTAAAGCAGAAATAGGGGCACTTTTAAAATTTTCATTTTTGACCAAAATCGATGGGTCCGGGGCTTAGGGAATTTCTCATATGTCCCAAAACCGTTGAAGCTCCTGTTCAAAAATCATGCTCCGAAATCAACTTTTTTCATCTCAGGGATTCATTTTGGGATGGTAACTAAAGTTTAAAGCAGAAATATAGGCACTTTTAAAATTTTCATTTTTGACCAAAATCGATGGGTCCTGGGCTTAGGGAATTTCTCATATGCCACAAAACCGTTGAAGCTCCTGTTCAAAAATCATGCTCCGAAATCAACTTTTTTCATCTCAGGGATTCATTTTGGGATGGTAACTAAAGTTTAAAGCAGAAATAGGGGCACTTTTAAAATTTTCATTTTTGACCAAAATCGATGGGTCCGGGGCTTAGGGAATTTCTCATATGCCACAAAACCGTTGAAGCTCCTGTTCAAAAATCATGCTCCAAAATCAACTTTTTTCATCTCAGGGATTCATTTTGGGATGGTAACTAAAGTTTAAAGCAGAAATAGGGGCACTTTTAAAATTTTCATTTTTGACCAAAATCGATGGGTCCGGGGCTTAGGGAATTTCTCATATGCCCCAAATCCGTTGAAGCTCCTGTTCAAAAATCATGCTCCGAAATCAACTTTTTTCATCTCAGGGATTCATTTTGGGATGGTAACTAAAGTTTAAAGCAGAAATAGGGGCACTTTTAAAATTTTCATTTTTGACCAAAATCGATGGGTCCGGGGCTTAAGGAATTTCTCATATGCCACAAAACCGTTGAAGCTCCTGTTCAAAAATCATGCTCCGAAATCAACTTTTTTCATCTCAGGGATTCATTTTGGGATGGTAACTAAAGTTTAAAGCAGAAATAGGGGCACTTTTAAAATTTTCATTTTTGACCAAAATCGATGGGTCCGCGGCTTAGGGAATTTCTCATATGCCACAAAACCGTTGAAGCTCCTGTTCAAAAATCATGCTCCGAAATCAACTTTTTTCATCTCAGGGATTCATTTTGGGATGGTAACTAAAGTTTAAAGCAGAAATAGGGGCACTTTTAAAATTTTCATTTTTGACCAAAATCGATGGGTCCGGGGCTTAGGGAATTTCTCATATGCCACAAAACCGTTGAAGCTCCTGTTCAAAAATCATGCTCCAAAATCAACTTTTTTCATCTCAGGGATTCATTTTGGGATGGTAACTAAAGTTTAAAGCAGAAATAGGGGCACTTTTAAAATTTTCATTTTTGACCAAAATCGATGGGTCCGGGGCTTAGGGAATTTCTCATATGCCCCAAATCCGTTGAAGCTCCTGTTCAAAAATCATGCTCCGAAATCAACTTTTTTCATCTCAGGGATTCATTTTGGGATGGTAACTAAAGTTTAAAGCAGAAATAGGGGCACTTTTAAAATTTTCATTTTTGACCAAAATCGATGGGTCCGGGGCTTAGGGAATTTCTCATATGCCCCAAAACCGTTGAAGCTCCTGTTCAAAAATCATGCTCCGAAATCAACTTTTTTCATCTCAGGGATTCATTTTGGGATGGTAACTAAAGTTTAAAGCAGAAATAGGGGCACTTTTAAAATTTTCATTTTTGACCAAAATCGATGGGTCCGGGGCTTAGGGAATTTCTCATATGCCCCAAATCCGTTGAAGCTCCTGTTCAAAAATCATGCTCCGAAATCAACTTTTTTCATCTCAGGGATTCATTTTGGGATGGTAACTAAAGTTTAAAGCAGAAATAGGGGCACTTTTAAAATTTTCATTTTTGACCAAAATCGATGGGTCCTGGGCTTAGGAAATTTCTCATATGCCACAAAACCGTTGAAGCTCCTGTTCAAAAATCATGCTCCGAAATCAACTTTTTTCATCTCAGGGATTCATTTTGGGATGGTAACTAAAGTTTAAAGCAGAAATAGGGGCACTTTTAAAATTTTCATTTTTGACCAAAATCGATGGGTCCGGGGCTTAGGGAATTTCTCATATGCCCCAAATCCGTTGAAGCTCCTGTTCAAAAATCATGCTCCGAAATCAACTTTTTTCATCTCAGGGATTCATTTTGGGATGGTAACTAAAGTTTAAAGCAGAAATAGGGGCACTTTTAAAATTTTCATTTTTGACCAAAATCGATGGGTCCGGGGCTTAGGGAATTTCTCATATGCCACAAAACCGTTGAAGCTCCTGTTCAAAAATCATGCTCCGAAATCAACTTTTTTCATCTCAGGGATTCATTTTGGGATGGTAACTAAAGTTTAAAGCAGAAATAGGGGCACTTTTAAAATTTTCATTTTTGACCAAAATCGATGGGTCCGGGGCTTAGGGAATTTCTCATATGCCACAAAACCGTTGAAGCTCCTGTTCAAAAATCATGCTCCGAAATCAACTTTTTTCATCTCAGGGATTAATTTTGGGATGGTAACTAAAGTTTAAAGCAGAAATAGGGGCACTTTTAAAATTTTCATTTTTGACCAAAATCGATGGGTCCGGGGCTTAGGGAATTTCTCATATGCCACAAAACCGTTGAAGCTCCTGTTCAAAAATCATGCTCCGAAATCAACTTTTTTCATCTCAGGGATTAATTTTGGGATGGTAACTAAAGTTTAAAGCAGAAATAGGGGCACTTTTAAAATTTTCATTTTTGACCAAAATCGATGGGTCCGGGGCTTAGGGAATTTCTCATATGCCCCAAATCCGTTGAAGCTCCTGTTCAAAAATCATGCTCCGAAATCAACTTTTTTCATCTCAGGGATTCATTTTGGGATGGTAACTAAAGTTTAAAGCAGAAATAGGGGCACTTTTAAAATTTTCATTTTTGACCAAAATCGATGGGTCCTGGGCTTAGGGAATTTCTCATATGCCACAAAACCGTTGAAGCTCCTGTTCAAAAATCATGCTCCGAAATCAACTTTTTTCATCTCAGGGATTCATTTTGGGATGGTAACTAAAGTTTAAAGCAGAAATAGGGGCACTTTTAAAATTTTCATTTTTGACCAAAATCGATGGGTCCGGGGCTTAGGGAATTTCTCATATGCCACAAAACCGTTGAAGCTCCTGTTCAAAAATCATGCTCCGAAATCAACTTTTTTCATCTCAGGGATTCATTTTGGGATGGTAACTAAAGTTTAAAGCAGAAATAGGGGCACTTTTAAAATTTTCATTTTTGACCAAAATCGATGGGTCCGGGGCTTAGGGAATTTCTCATATGCCACAAAACCGTTGAAGCTCCTGTTCAAAAATCATGCTCCGAAATCAACTTTTTTCATCTCAGGGATTCATTTTGGGATGGTAACTAAAGTTTAAAGCAGAAATAGGGGCACTTTTAAAATTTTCATTTTTGACCAAAATCGATGGGTCCGGGGCTTAGGGAATTTCTCATATGCCCCAAAACCGTTGAAGCTCCTGTTCAAAAATCATGCTCCGAAATCAACTTTTTTCATCTCAGGGATTTATTTTGGGATGGTAACCAAAGTTTAAAGCAGAAATAGGGGCACTTTTAAAATTTTCATTTTTGACCAAAATTGATGGGTCCGGGGCTTAGGGAATTTCTCATATGCCCCAAAACCGTTGAAGCTCCTGTTCAAAAATCATGCTCCGAAATCAACTTTTTTCATCTCAGGGATTCATTTTGGGATGGTAACTAAAGTTTAAAGCAGAAATAGGGGCACTTTTAAAATTTTCATTTTTGACCAAAATCGATGGGTCCGGGGCTTAGGGAATTTCTCATATGCCCCAAAACCGTTGAAGCTCCTGTTCAAAAATCATGCTCCGAAATCAACTTTTTTCATCTCAGGGATTCATTTTGGGATGGTAACTAAAGTTTAAAGCAGAAATAGGGGCACTTTTAAAATTTTCATTTTTGACCAAAATCGATGGGTCCGGGGCTTAGAGAATTTCTCATATGCCCCAAAACCGTTAAAGCTCCTGTTCAAAAATCATGCTCCGAAATCAACTTTTTTCATCTCAGGGATTCATTTTGGGATGGTAACTAAAGTTTAAAGCAGAAATAGGGGCACTTTTAAAATTTTCATTTTTGACCAAAATCGATGGGTCCGGGGCTTAGGGAATTTCTCATATGCCCCAAAACCGTTGAAGCTCCTGTTCAAAAATCATGCTCCGAAATCAACTTTTTTCATCTCAGGAATTCATTTTGGGATGGTAACTAAAGTTTAAAGCAGAAATAGGGGCACTTTTAAAATTTTCATTTTTGACCAAAATCGATGGGTCCGGGGCTTAGGGAATTTCTCATATGCCACAAAACCGTTGAAGCTCCTGTTCAAAAATCATGCTCCGAAATCAACTTTTTTCATCTCAGGGATTCATTTTGGGATGGTAACTAAAGTTTAAAGCAGAAATAGGGGCACTTTTAAAATTTTCATTTTTGACCAAAATCGATGGGTCCTGGGCTTAGGGAATTTCTCATATGCCACAAAACCGTTGAAGCTCCTGTTCAAAAATCATGCTCCGAAATCAACTTTTTTCATCTCAGGGATTCATTTTGGAATGGTAACTAAAGTTTAAAGCAGAAATAGGGGCACTTTTAAAATTTTCATTTTTGACCAAAATCGATGGGTCCGGGGCTTAGGGAATTTGTCATATGCCCCAAAACCGTTGAAGCTCCTGTTCAAAAATCATGCACCGAAATCAACTTTTTTCATCTCAGGGATTCATTTTGGGATGGTAACTAAAGTTTAAAGCAGAAATAGGGGCACTTTTAAAATTTTCATTTTTGACCAAAATCGATGGGTCCGGGGCTTAGGGAATTTGTCATATGCCCCAAAACCGTTGAAGCTCCTGTTCAAAAATCATGCACCGAAATCAACTTTTTTCATCTCAGGGATTCATTTTGGGATGGTAACTAAAGTTTAAAGCAGAAATAGGGGCACTTTTAAAATTTTCATTTTAGACCAAAATTTATGGGTCCGGGGCTTAGGGAATTTCTCATATGCCCCAAAACCGTTGAAGCTCCTGTTCAAAAATCATGCTCCGAAATCAACTTTTTTCATCTCAGGGATTCATTTTGGGATGGTAACTAAAGTTTAAAGCAGAAATAGGGGCACTTTTAAAATTTTCATTTTTGACCAAAATCGATGGGTCCGGGGCTTAGGGAATTTATCATATGCCCCAAAACCGTTGAAGCTCCTGTTCAAAAATCATGCTCCGAAATCAACTTTTTTCATCTCAGGGATTCATTTTGGGATGGTAACTAAAGTTTAAAGCAGAAATAGGGGCACTTTTAAAATGTTCATTTTTGACCAAAATCGATGGGTCCGGGGCTTAGGGAATTTCTCATGCCCCAAAACCGTTGAAGCTCCTGTTCAAAAATCATGCTCCGAAATCAACTTTTTTCATCTCAGGGATTCATTTTGGGATGGTAACTAAAGTTTAAAGCAGAAATAGGGGCACTTTGAAAATTTTCATTTTTGACCAAAATCGATGGGTCCGGGGCTTAGGGAATTTCTCATATGTCCCAAAACCGTTGAAGCTCCTGTTCAAAAATCATGCTCCGAAATCAACTTTTTTCATCTCAGGGATTCATTTTGGGATGGTAACTAAAGTTTAAAGCAGAAATAGGGGCACTTTTAAAATTTTCATTTTTGACCAAAATCGATGGGTCCGGGGCTTAAGGAATTTCTCATATGCCACAAAACCGTTGAAGCTCCTGTTCAAAAATCATGCTCCGAAATCAACTTTTTTCATCTCAGGGATTCATTTTGGGATGGTAACTAAAGTTTAAAGCAGAAATAGGGGCACTTTTAAAATTTTCATTTTAGACCAAAATCGATGGGTTCGGGGCTTAGGGAATTTCTCATATGCCACAAAACCGTTGAAGCTTCTGTTCAAAAATCATGCTCCAAAATCAACTTTTTTCATCTCAGGGATTCATTTTGGGATGGTAACTAAAGTTTAAAGCAGAAATAGGGGCACTTTTAAAATTTTCATTTTTGACCAAAATCGATGGGTCCGGGGCTTAAGGAATTTCTCATATGCCACAAAACCGTTGAAGCTCCTGTTCAAAAATCATGCTCCGAAATCAACTTTTTTCATCTCAGGGATTCATTTTGGGATGGTAACTAAAGTTTAAAGCAGAAATAGGGGCACTTTTAAAATTTTCATTTTAGACCAAAATCGATGGGTTCGGGGCTTAGGGAATTTCTCATATGCCACAAAACCGTTGAAGCTTCTGTTCAAAAATCATGCTCCAAAATCAACTTTTTTCATCTCAGGGATTCATTTTGGGATGGTAACTAAAGTTTAAAGCAGAAATAGGGGCACTTTTAAAATTTTCATTTTTGACCAAAATCGATGGGTCCTGGGCTTAGGGAATTTCTCATATGCCACAAAACCGTTGAAGCTCCTGTTCAAAAATCATGCTCCGAAATCAACTTTTTTCATCTCAGGGATTCATTTTGGGATGGTAACTAAAGTTTAAAGCAGAAATAGGGGCACTTTTAAAATTTTCATTTTTGACCAAAATCGATGGGTCCGGGGCTTAGGGAATTTGTCATATGCCCCAAAACCGTTGAAGCTCCTGTTCAAAAATCATGCACCGAAATCAACTTTTTTCATCTCAGGGATTCATTTTGGGATGGTAACTAAAGTTTAAAGCAGAAATAGGGGCACTTTTAAAATTTTCATTTTAGACCAAAATTGATGGGTCCGGGGCTTAGGGAATTTCTCATATGCCCCAAAACCGTTGAAGCTCCTGTTCAAAAATCATGCTCCGAAATCAACTTTTTTCATCTCAGGGATTCATTTTGGGATGGTAACTAAAGTTTAAAGCAGAAATAGGGGCACTTTTAAAATTTTCATTTTTGACCAAAATCGATGGGTCCGGGGCTTAGGGAATTTGTCATATGCCCCAAAACCGTTGAAGCTCCTGTTCAAAAATCATGCACCGAAATCAACTTTTTTCATCTCAGGGATTCATTTTGGGATGGTAACTAAAGTTTAAAGCAGAAATAGGGGCACTTTTAAAATTTTCATTTTAGACCAAAATTGATGGGTCCGGGGCTTAGGGAATTTCTCATATGCCCCAAAACCGTTGAAGCTCCTGTTCAAAAATCATGCTCCGAAATCAACTTTTTTCATCTCAGGGATTCATTTAGGGATGGTAACTAAAGTTTAAAGCAGAAATAGGGGCACTTTTAAAATTTTCATTTTTGACCAAAATCGATGGGTCCGGGGCTTAGGGAATTTCTCATATGCCCCAAAACCGTTGAAGCTCCTGTTCAAAAATCATGCTCCGAAATCAACTTTTTTCATCTCAGGGATTCATTTTGGGATGGTAACTAAAGTTTAAAGCAGAAATAGGGGCACTTTTAAAATTTTCATTTTAGACCAAAATTGATGGGTCCGGGGCTTAGGGAATTTCTCATATGCCCCAAAACCATTGAAGCTCCTGTTCAAAAATCATGCTCCGAAATCAACTTTTTTCATCTCAGGGATTCATTTTGGGATGGTAACTAAAGTTTAAAGCAGAAATAGGGGCACTTTTAAAATTTTCATTTTTGACCAAAATCGATGGGTCCGGGGCTTAGGGAATTTCTCATATGTCCCAAAACCGTTGAAGCTCCTGTTCAAAAATCATGCTCCGAAATCAACTTTTTTCATCTCAGGGATTCATTTTGGGATGGTAACTAAAGTTTAAAGCAGAAATAGGGGCACTTTTAAAATTTTCATTTTTGACCAAAATCGATGGGTCCTGGGCTTAGGGAATTTCTCATATGCCACAAAACCGTTGAAGCTCCTGTTCAAAAATCATGCTCCGAAATCAACTTTTTTCATCTCAGGGATTCATTTTGGGATGGTAACTAAAGTTTAAAGCAGAAATAGGGGCACTTTTAAAATTTTCATTTTTGACCAAAATCGATGGGTCCGGGGCTTAGGGAATTTCTCATATGCCACAAAACCGTTGAAGCTCCTGTTCAAAAATCATGCTCCAAAATCAACTTTTTTCATCTCAGGGATTCATTTTGGGATGGTAACTAAAGTTTAAAGCAGAAATAGGGGCACTTTTAAAATTTTCATTTTTGACCAAAATCGATGGGTCCGGGGCTTAGGGAATTTCTCATATGCCACAAAACCGTTGAAGCTCCTGTTCAAAAATCATGCTCCAAAATCAACTTTTTTCATCTCAGGGATTCATTTTGGGATGGTAACTAAAGTTTAAAGCAGAAATAGGGGCACTTTTAAAATTTTCATTTTTGACCAAAATCGATGGGTCCGGGGCTTAGGGAATTTCTCATATGCCCCAAATCCGTTGAAGCTCCTGTTCAAAAATCATGCTCCGAAATCAACTTTTTTCATCTCAGGGATTCATTTTGGGATGGTAACTAAAGTTTAAAGCAGAAATAGGGGCACTTTTAAAATTTTCATTTTTGACCAAAATCGATGGGTCCGGGGCTTAAGGAATTTCTCATATGCCACAAAACCGTTGAAGCTCCTGTTCAAAAATCATGCTCCGAAATCAACTTTTTTCATCTCAGGGATTCATTTTGGGATGGTAACTAAAGTTTAAAGCAGAAATAGGGGCACTTTTAAAATTTTCATTTTTGACCAAAATCGATGGGTCCGCGGCTTAGGGAATTTCTCATATGCCACAAAACCGTTGAAGCTCCTGTTCAAAAATCATGCTCCGAAATCAACTTTTTTCATCTCAGGGATTCATTTTGGGATGGTAACTAAAGTTTAAAGCAGAAATAGGGGCACTTTTAAAATTTTCATTTTTGACCAAAATCGATGGGTCCGGGGCTTAGGGAATTTCTCATATGCCACAAAACCGTTGAAGCTCCTGTTCAAAAATCATGCTCCAAAATCAACTTTTTTCATCTCAGGGATTCATTTTGGGATGGTAACTAAAGTTTAAAGCAGAAATAGGGGCACTTTTAAAATTTTCATTTTTGACCAAAATCGATGGGTCCGGGGCTTAGGGAATTTCTCATATGCCCCAAATCCGTTGAAGCTCCTGTTCAAAAATCATGCTCCGAAATCAACTTTTTTCATCTCAGGGATTCATTTTGGGATGGTAACTAAAGTTTAAAGCAGAAATAGGGGCACTTTTAAAATTTTCATTTTTGACCAAAATCGATGGGTCCGGGGCTTAGGGAATTTCTCATATGCCCCAAATCCGTTGAAGCTCCTGTTCAAAAATCATGCTCCGAAATCAACTTTTTTCATCTCAGGGATTCATTTTGGGATGGTAACTAAAGTTTAAAGCAGAAATAGGGGCACTTTTAAAATTTTCATTTTTGACCAAAATCGATGGGTCCGGGGCTTAAGGAATTTCTCATATGCCACAAAACCGTTGAAGCTCCTGTTCAAAAATCATGCTCCGAAATCAACTTTTTTCATCTCAGGGATTCATTTTGGGATGGTAACTAAAGTTTAAAGCAGAAATAGGGGCACTTTTAAAATTTTCATTTTTGACCAAAATCGATGGGTCCGGGGCTTAGGGAATTTCTCATATGCCCCAAAACCGTTGAAGCTCCTGTTCAAAAATCATGCTCCGAAATCAACTTTTTTCATCTCAGGGATTCATTTTGGGATGGTAACTAAAGTTTAAAGCAGAAATAGGGGCACTTTTAAAATTTTCATTTTTGACCAAAATCGATGGGTCCGGGGCTTAGGGAATTTCTCATATGCCCCAAATCCGTTGAAGCTCCTGTTCAAAAATCATGCTCCGAAATCAACTTTTTTCATCTCAGGGATTCATTTTGGGATGGTAACTAAAGTTTAAAGCAGAAATAGGGGCACTTTTAAAATTTTCATTTTTGACCAAAATCGATGGGTCCTGGGCTTAGGAAATTTCTCATATGCCACAAAACCGTTGAAGCTCCTGTTCAAAAATCATGCTCCGAAATAAACTTTTTTCATCTCAGGGATTCATTTTGGGATGGTAACTAAAGTTTAAAGCAGAAATAGGGGCACTTTTAAAATTTTCATTTTTGACCAAAATCGATGGGTCCTGGGCTTAGGGAATTTCTCATATGCCACAAAACCGTTGAAGCTCCTGTTCAAAAATCATGCTCCGAAATCAACTTTTTTCATCTCAGGGATTCATTTTGGGATGGTAACTAAAGTTTAAAGCAGAAATAGGGGCACTTTTAAAATTTTCATTTTTGACCAAAATCGATGGGTCCGGGGCTTAGGGAATTTCTCATATGCCACAAAACCGTTGAAGCTCCTGTTCAAAAATCATGCTCCGAAATCAACTTTTTTCATCTCAGGGATTCATTTTGGGATGGTAACTAAAGTTTAAAGCAGAAATAGGGGCACTTTTAAAATTTTCATTTTTGACCAAAATCGATGGGTCCGGGGCTTAGGGAATTTCTCATATGCCCCAAAACCGTTGAAGCTCCTGTTCAAAAATCATGCTCCGAAATCAACTTTTTTCATCTCAGGGATTTATTTTGGGATGGTAACCAAAGTTTAAAGCAGAAATAGGGGCACTTTTAAAATTTTCATTTTTGACCAAAATTGATGGGTCCGGGGCTTAGGGAATTTCTCATATGCCCCAAAACCGTTGAAGCTCCTGTTCAAAAATCATGCTCCGAAATCAACTTTTTTCATCTCAGGGATTCATTTTGGGATGGTAACTAAAGTTTAAAGCAGAAATAGGGGCACTTTTAAAATTTTCATTTTTGACCAAAATCGATGGGTCCGGGGCTTAGGGAATTTCTCATATGCCCCAAAACCGTTGAAGCTCCTGTTCAAAAATCATGCTCCGAAATCAACTTTTTTCATCTCAGGGATTCATTTTGGGATGGTAACTAAAGTTTAAAGCAGAAATAGGGGCACTTTTAAAATTTTCATTTTTGACCAAAATCGATGGGTCCGGGGCTTAGAGAATTTCTCATATGCCCCAAAACCGTTAAAGCTCCTGTTCAAAAATCATGCTCCGAAATCAACTTTTTTCATCTCAGGGATTCATTTTGGGATGGTAACTAAAGATTAAAGCAGAAATAGGGGCACTTTTAAAATTTTCATTTTTGACCAAAATCGATGGGTCCGGGGCTTAGGGAATTTCTCATATGCCCCAAAACCGTTGAAGCTCCTGTTCAAAAATCATGCTCCGAAATCAACTTTTTTCATCTCAGGGATTCATTTAGGGATGGTAACTAAAGTTTAAAGCAGAAATAGGGGCACTTTTAAAATTTTCATTTTTGACCAAAATCGATGGGTCCGGGGCTTAGGGAATTTCTCATATGCCCCAAAACCGTTGAAGCTCCTGTTCAAAAATCATGCTCCGAAATCAACTTTTTTCATCTCAGGGATTAATTTTGGGATGGTAACTAAAGTTTAAAGCAGAAATAGGGGCACTTTTAAAATTTTCATTTTTGACCAAAATCGATGGGTCCGGGGCTTAGGGAATTTCTCATATGCCCCAAATCCGTTGAAGCTCCTGTTCAAAAATCATGCTCCGAAATCAACTTTTTTCATCTCAGGGATTCATTTTGGGATGGTAACTAAAGTTTAAAGCAGAAATAGGGGCACTTTTAAAATTTTCATTTTTGACCAAAATCGATGGGTCCGGGGCTTAGGGAATTTCTCATATGCCCCAAAACCGTTGAAGCTCCTGTTCAAAAATCATGCTCCGAAATCAACTTTTTTCATCTCAGGGATTCATTTTGGGATGGTAACTAAAGTTTAAAGCAGAAATAGGGGCACTTTTAAAATTTTCATTTTTGACCAAAATCGATGGGTCCTGGGCTTAGGGAATTTGTCA
Organism: Pseudophryne corroboree; assembly: GCF_028390025.1. Classification (NCBI taxonomy): domain Eukaryota; kingdom Metazoa; phylum Chordata; class Amphibia; order Anura; family Myobatrachidae; genus Pseudophryne; species Pseudophryne corroboree. Next base: position 322,169 of record NW_026970080.1, on the reverse strand, counting down.
TATGCCCCAAAACCGTTGAAGCTCCTGTTCAAAAATCATGCTCCGAAATCAACTTTTTTCATCTCAGGGATTCATTTTGGGATGGTAACTAAAGTTTAAAGCAGAAATAGGGGCACTTTTAAAATTTTCATTTTTGACCAAAATCGATGGGTCCGGGGCTTAGGGAATTTCTCATATGCCACAAAACCGTTGAAGCTCCTGTTCAAAAATCATGCACCGAAATCAACTTTTTTCATCTCAGGGATTCATTTTGGGATGGTAACTAAAGTTTAAAGCAGAAATAGGGGCACTTTTAAAATTTTCATTTTAGACCAAAATTTATGGGTCCGGGGCTTAGGGAATTTCTCATATGCCCCAAATCCGTTGAAGCTCCTGTTCAAAAATCATGCTCCGAAATCAACTTTTTTCATCTCAGGGATTCATTTTGGGATGGTAACTAAAGTTTAAAGCAGAAATAGGGGCACTTTTAAAATTTTCATTTTAGACCAAAATTTATGGGTCCGGGGCTTAGGGAATTTCTCATATGCCCCAAAACCGTTGAAGCTCCTGTTCAAAAATCATGCTCCGAAATCAACTTTTTTCATCTCAGGGATTCATTTTGGGATGGTAACTAAAGTTTAAAGCAGAAATAGGGGCACTTTTAAAATTTTCATTTTTGACCAAAATCGATGGGTCCGGGGCTTAGGGAATTTATCATATGCCCCAAAACCGTTGAAGCTCCTGTTCAAAAATCATGCTCCGAAATCAACTTTTTTCATCTCAGGGATTCATTTTGGGATGGTAACTAAAGTTTAAAGCAGAAATAGGGGCACTTTGAAAATTTTCATTTTTGACCAAAATCGATGGGTCCGGGGCTTAGGGAATTTCTCATATGTCCCAAAACCGTTGAAGCTCCTGTTCAAAAATCATGCTCCGAAATCAACTTTTTTCATCTCAGGGATTCATTTTGGGATGGTAACTAAAGTTTAAAGCAGAAATAGGGGCACTTTGAAAATTTTCATTTTTGACCAAAATCGATGGGTCCGGGGCTTAGGGAATTTCTCATATGCCCCAAAACCGTTGAAGCTCCTGTTCAAAAATCATGCTCCGAAATCAACTTTTTTCATCTCAGGGATTCATTTTGGGATGGTAACTAAAGTTTAAAGCAGAAATAGGGGCACTTTGAAAATTTTCATTTTTGACCAAAATCGATATGTCCGGGGCTTAGGGAATTTCTCATATGCCCCAAAACCGTTGAAGCTCCTGTTCAAAAATCATGCTCCGAAATCAACTTTTTTCATCTCAGGGATTCATTTTGGGATGGTAACTAAAGTTTAAAGCATAAATAGGGGCACTTTTAAAATTTTCATTTTTGACCAAAATCGATGGGTCCAGGGCTTAGGGAATTTCTCATATGCCCCAAAACTGTTGAAGCTCCTGTTCAAAAAATCATGCTCCGAAATCAACTTTTTTCATCTCAGGGATTCATTTTGGGATGGTAACTAAAGTTTAAAGCAGAAATAGGGGCACTTTTAAAATTTTCATTTTTGACCAGAATCGATGGGTCCGGGGCTTAGGGAATTTCTCATATGCCACAAAACCGTTGAAGCTCCTGTTCAAAAATCATGCTCTGAAATCAACTTTTTTCATCTCAGGGATTCATTTTGGGATGGTAACTAAAGTTTAAAGCAGAAATAGGGGCACTTTTAAAATTTCATTTTTGACCAAAATCGATGGGTCCGGGGCGTAGGGAATTTCTCATATGCCCCAAAACCGTTGAAGCTCCTGTTCAAAAATCATGCTCCGAAATCAACTTTTTTCATCTCAGGGATTTATTTTGGGATGGTAACTAAAGTTTAAAGCAGAAATATGGGCACTTTTAAAATTTTCATTTTTGACCAGAATCGATGGGTCCGGGGCTTAGGGAATTTCTCATATGCCACAAAACCGTTGAAGCTCCTGTTCAAAAATCATGCTCCGAAATCAACTTTTTTCATCTCATGGATTCATTTTGGGATGGTAACTAAAGTTTAAAGCAGAAATAGGGGCACTTTTAAAATTTTCATTTTTGACCAGAATCGATGGGTCCGGGGCTTAGGGAATTTCTCATATGCCACAAAACCGTTGAAGCTCCTGTTCAAAAATCATGCTCTGAAATCAACTTTTTTCATCTCAGGGATTCATTTTGGGATGGTAACTAAAGTTTAAAGCAGAAATAGGGGCACTTTTAAAATTTTCATTTTTGACCAAAATCGATGGGTCCGGGGCGTAGGGAATTTCTCATATGCCCCAAAACCGTTGAAGCTCCTGTTCAAAAATCATGCTCCGAAATCAACTTTTTTCATCTCAGGGATTCATTTTGGGATGGTAACTAAAGTTTAAAGCAGAAATAGGGGCACTTTTAAAATTTTCATTTTTGACCAAAATCGATGGGTCCGGGGCTTAGGGAATTTCTCATATGCCACAAAACCGTTGAAGCTCCTGTTCAAAAATCATGCTCCGAAATCAACTTTTTTCATCTCAGGGATTCATTTTGGGATGGTAACTAAAGTTTAAAGCAGAAATAGGGGCACTTTTAAAATTTTCATTTTAGACCAAAATTGATGGGTCCGGGGCTTAGGGAATTTCTCATATGCCCCAAAACCATTGAAGCTCCTGTTCAAAAATCATGCTCCGAAATCAACTTTTTTCATCTCAGGGATTCATTTTGGGATGGTAACTAAAGTTTAAAGCAGAAATAGGGGCACTTTTAAAATTTTCATTTTTGACCAAAATCGATGGGTCCGGGGCTTAGGGAATTTCTCATATGTCCCAAAACCGTTGAAGCTCCTGTTCAAAAATCATGCTCCGAAATCAACTTTTTTCATCTCAGGGATTCATTTTGGGATGGTAACTAAAGTTTAAAGCAGAAATATAGGCACTTTTAAAATTTTCATTTTTGACCAAAATCGATGGGTCCTGGGCTTAGGGAATTTCTCATATGCCACAAAACCGTTGAAGCTCCTGTTCAAAAATCATGCTCCGAAATCAACTTTTTTCATCTCAGGGATTCATTTTGGGATGGTAACTAAAGTTTAAAGCAGAAATAGGGGCACTTTTAAAATTTTCATTTTTGACCAAAATCGATGGGTCCGGGGCTTAGGGAATTTCTCATATGCCACAAAACCGTTGAAGCTCCTGTTCAAAAATCATGCTCCAAAATCAACTTTTTTCATCTCAGGGATTCATTTTGGGATGGTAACTAAAGTTTAAAGCAGAAATAGGGGCACTTTTAAAATTTTCATTTTTGACCAAAATCGATGGGTCCGGGGCTTAGGGAATTTCTCATATGCCCCAAATCCGTTGAAGCTCCTGTTCAAAAATCATGCTCCGAAATCAACTTTTTTCATCTCAGGGATTCATTTTGGGATGGTAACTAAAGTTTAAAGCAGAAATAGGGGCACTTTTAAAATTTTCATTTTTGACCAAAATCGATGGGTCCGGGGCTTAAGGAATTTCTCATATGCCACAAAACCGTTGAAGCTCCTGTTCAAAAATCATGCTCCGAAATCAACTTTTTTCATCTCAGGGATTCATTTTGGGATGGTAACTAAAGTTTAAAGCAGAAATAGGGGCACTTTTAAAATTTTCATTTTTGACCAAAATCGATGGGTCCGCGGCTTAGGGAATTTCTCATATGCCACAAAACCGTTGAAGCTCCTGTTCAAAAATCATGCTCCGAAATCAACTTTTTTCATCTCAGGGATTCATTTTGGGATGGTAACTAAAGTTTAAAGCAGAAATAGGGGCACTTTTAAAATTTTCATTTTTGACCAAAATCGATGGGTCCGGGGCTTAGGGAATTTCTCATATGCCACAAAACCGTTGAAGCTCCTGTTCAAAAATCATGCTCCAAAATCAACTTTTTTCATCTCAGGGATTCATTTTGGGATGGTAACTAAAGTTTAAAGCAGAAATAGGGGCACTTTTAAAATTTTCATTTTTGACCAAAATCGATGGGTCCGGGGCTTAGGGAATTTCTCATATGCCCCAAATCCGTTGAAGCTCCTGTTCAAAAATCATGCTCCGAAATCAACTTTTTTCATCTCAGGGATTCATTTTGGGATGGTAACTAAAGTTTAAAGCAGAAATAGGGGCACTTTTAAAATTTTCATTTTTGACCAAAATCGATGGGTCCGGGGCTTAGGGAATTTCTCATATGCCCCAAAACCGTTGAAGCTCCTGTTCAAAAATCATGCTCCGAAATCAACTTTTTTCATCTCAGGGATTCATTTTGGGATGGTAACTAAAGTTTAAAGCAGAAATAGGGGCACTTTTAAAATTTTCATTTTTGACCAAAATCGATGGGTCCGGGGCTTAGGGAATTTCTCATATGCCCCAAATCCGTTGAAGCTCCTGTTCAAAAATCATGCTCCGAAATCAACTTTTTTCATCTCAGGGATTCATTTTGGGATGGTAACTAAAGTTTAAAGCAGAAATAGGGGCACTTTTAAAATTTTCATTTTTGACCAAAATCGATGGGTCCTGGGCTTAGGAAATTTCTCATATGCCACAAAACCGTTGAAGCTCCTGTTCAAAAATCATGCTCCGAAATCAACTTTTTTCATCTCAGGGATTCATTTTGGGATGGTAACTAAAGTTTAAAGCAGAAATAGGGGCACTTTTAAAATTTTCATTTTTGACCAAAATCGATGGGTCCGGGGCTTAGGGAATTTCTCATATGCCCCAAATCCGTTGAAGCTCCTGTTCAAAAATCATGCTCCGAAATCAACTTTTTTCATCTCAGGGATTCATTTTGGGATGGTAACTAAAGTTTAAAGCAGAAATAGGGGCACTTTTAAAATTTTCATTTTTGACCAAAATCGATGGGTCCGGGGCTTAGGGAATTTCTCATATGCCACAAAACCGTTGAAGCTCCTGTTCAAAAATCATGCTCCGAAATCAACTTTTTTCATCTCAGGGATTCATTTTGGGATGGTAACTAAAGTTTAAAGCAGAAATAGGGGCACTTTTAAAATTTTCATTTTTGACCAAAATCGATGGGTCCGGGGCTTAGGGAATTTCTCATATGCCACAAAACCGTTGAAGCTCCTGTTCAAAAATCATGCTCCGAAATCAACTTTTTTCATCTCAGGGATTAATTTTGGGATGGTAACTAAAGTTTAAAGCAGAAATAGGGGCACTTTTAAAATTTTCATTTTTGACCAAAATCGATGGGTCCGGGGCTTAGGGAATTTCTCATATGCCACAAAACCGTTGAAGCTCCTGTTCAAAAATCATGCTCCGAAATCAACTTTTTTCATCTCAGGGATTAATTTTGGGATGGTAACTAAAGTTTAAAGCAGAAATAGGGGCACTTTTAAAATTTTCATTTTTGACCAAAATCGATGGGTCCGGGGCTTAGGGAATTTCTCATATGCCCCAAATCCGTTGAAGCTCCTGTTCAAAAATCATGCTCCGAAATCAACTTTTTTCATCTCAGGGATTCATTTTGGGATGGTAACTAAAGTTTAAAGCAGAAATAGGGGCACTTTTAAAATTTTCATTTTTGACCAAAATCGATGGGTCCTGGGCTTAGGGAATTTCTCATATGCCACAAAACCGTTGAAGCTCCTGTTCAAAAATCATGCTCCGAAATCAACTTTTTTCATCTCAGGGATTCATTTTGGGATGGTAACTAAAGTTTAAAGCAGAAATAGGGGCACTTTTAAAATTTTCATTTTTGACCAAAATCGATGGGTCCGGGGCTTAGGGAATTTCTCATATGCCACAAAACCGTTGAAGCTCCTGTTCAAAAATCATGCTCCGAAATCAACTTTTTTCATCTCAGGGATTCATTTTGGGATGGTAACTAAAGTTTAAAGCAGAAATAGGGGCACTTTTAAAATTTTCATTTTTGACCAAAATCGATGGGTCCGGGGCTTAGGGAATTTCTCATATGCCACAAAACCGTTGAAGCTCCTGTTCAAAAATCATGCTCCGAAATCAACTTTTTTCATCTCAGGGATTCATTTTGGGATGGTAACTAAAGTTTAAAGCAGAAATAGGGGCACTTTTAAAATTTTCATTTTTGACCAAAATCGATGGGTCCGGGGCTTAGGGAATTTCTCATATGCCCCAAAACCGTTGAAGCTCCTGTTCAAAAATCATGCTCCGAAATCAACTTTTTTCATCTCAGGGATTTATTTTGGGATGGTAACCAAAGTTTAAAGCAGAAATAGGGGCACTTTTAAAATTTTCATTTTTGACCAAAATTGATGGGTCCGGGGCTTAGGGAATTTCTCATATGCCCCAAAACCGTTGAAGCTCCTGTTCAAAAATCATGCTCCGAAATCAACTTTTTTCATCTCAGGGATTCATTTTGGGATGGTAACTAAAGTTTAAAGCAGAAATAGGGGCACTTTTAAAATTTTCATTTTTGACCAAAATCGATGGGTCCGGGGCTTAGGGAATTTCTCATATGCCCCAAAACCGTTGAAGCTCCTGTTCAAAAATCATGCTCCGAAATCAACTTTTTTCATCTCAGGGATTCATTTTGGGATGGTAACTAAAGTTTAAAGCAGAAATAGGGGCACTTTTAAAATTTTCATTTTTGACCAAAATCGATGGGTCCGGGGCTTAGAGAATTTCTCATATGCCCCAAAACCGTTAAAGCTCCTGTTCAAAAATCATGCTCCGAAATCAACTTTTTTCATCTCAGGGATTCATTTTGGGATGGTAACTAAAGTTTAAAGCAGAAATAGGGGCACTTTTAAAATTTTCATTTTTGACCAAAATCGATGGGTCCGGGGCTTAGGGAATTTCTCATATGCCCCAAAACCGTTGAAGCTCCTGTTCAAAAATCATGCTCCGAAATCAACTTTTTTCATCTCAGGAATTCATTTTGGGATGGTAACTAAAGTTTAAAGCAGAAATAGGGGCACTTTTAAAATTTTCATTTTTGACCAAAATCGATGGGTCCGGGGCTTAGGGAATTTCTCATATGCCACAAAACCGTTGAAGCTCCTGTTCAAAAATCATGCTCCGAAATCAACTTTTTTCATCTCAGGGATTCATTTTGGGATGGTAACTAAAGTTTAAAGCAGAAATAGGGGCACTTTTAAAATTTTCATTTTTGACCAAAATCGATGGGTCCTGGGCTTAGGGAATTTCTCATATGCCACAAAACCGTTGAAGCTCCTGTTCAAAAATCATGCTCCGAAATCAACTTTTTTCATCTCAGGGATTCATTTTGGAATGGTAACTAAAGTTTAAAGCAGAAATAGGGGCACTTTTAAAATTTTCATTTTTGACCAAAATCGATGGGTCCGGGGCTTAGGGAATTTGTCATATGCCCCAAAACCGTTGAAGCTCCTGTTCAAAAATCATGCACCGAAATCAACTTTTTTCATCTCAGGGATTCATTTTGGGATGGTAACTAAAGTTTAAAGCAGAAATAGGGGCACTTTTAAAATTTTCATTTTTGACCAAAATCGATGGGTCCGGGGCTTAGGGAATTTGTCATATGCCCCAAAACCGTTGAAGCTCCTGTTCAAAAATCATGCACCGAAATCAACTTTTTTCATCTCAGGGATTCATTTTGGGATGGTAACTAAAGTTTAAAGCAGAAATAGGGGCACTTTTAAAATTTTCATTTTAGACCAAAATTTATGGGTCCGGGGCTTAGGGAATTTCTCATATGCCCCAAAACCGTTGAAGCTCCTGTTCAAAAATCATGCTCCGAAATCAACTTTTTTCATCTCAGGGATTCATTTTGGGATGGTAACTAAAGTTTAAAGCAGAAATAGGGGCACTTTTAAAATTTTCATTTTTGACCAAAATCGATGGGTCCGGGGCTTAGGGAATTTATCATATGCCCCAAAACCGTTGAAGCTCCTGTTCAAAAATCATGCTCCGAAATCAACTTTTTTCATCTCAGGGATTCATTTTGGGATGGTAACTAAAGTTTAAAGCAGAAATAGGGGCACTTTTAAAATGTTCATTTTTGACCAAAATCGATGGGTCCGGGGCTTAGGGAATTTCTCATGCCCCAAAACCGTTGAAGCTCCTGTTCAAAAATCATGCTCCGAAATCAACTTTTTTCATCTCAGGGATTCATTTTGGGATGGTAACTAAAGTTTAAAGCAGAAATAGGGGCACTTTGAAAATTTTCATTTTTGACCAAAATCGATGGGTCCGGGGCTTAGGGAATTTCTCATATGTCCCAAAACCGTTGAAGCTCCTGTTCAAAAATCATGCTCCGAAATCAACTTTTTTCATCTCAGGGATTCATTTTGGGATGGTAACTAAAGTTTAAAGCAGAAATAGGGGCACTTTTAAAATTTTCATTTTTGACCAAAATCGATGGGTCCGGGGCTTAAGGAATTTCTCATATGCCACAAAACCGTTGAAGCTCCTGTTCAAAAATCATGCTCCGAAATCAACTTTTTTCATCTCAGGGATTCATTTTGGGATGGTAACTAAAGTTTAAAGCAGAAATAGGGGCACTTTTAAAATTTTCATTTTAGACCAAAATCGATGGGTTCGGGGCTTAGGGAATTTCTCATATGCCACAAAACCGTTGAAGCTTCTGTTCAAAAATCATGCTCCAAAATCAACTTTTTTCATCTCAGGGATTCATTTTGGGATGGTAACTAAAGTTTAAAGCAGAAATAGGGGCACTTTTAAAATTTTCATTTTTGACCAAAATCGATGGGTCCGGGGCTTAAGGAATTTCTCATATGCCACAAAACCGTTGAAGCTCCTGTTCAAAAATCATGCTCCGAAATCAACTTTTTTCATCTCAGGGATTCATTTTGGGATGGTAACTAAAGTTTAAAGCAGAAATAGGGGCACTTTTAAAATTTTCATTTTAGACCAAAATCGATGGGTTCGGGGCTTAGGGAATTTCTCATATGCCACAAAACCGTTGAAGCTTCTGTTCAAAAATCATGCTCCAAAATCAACTTTTTTCATCTCAGGGATTCATTTTGGGATGGTAACTAAAGTTTAAAGCAGAAATAGGGGCACTTTTAAAATTTTCATTTTTGACCAAAATCGATGGGTCCTGGGCTTAGGGAATTTCTCATATGCCACAAAACCGTTGAAGCTCCTGTTCAAAAATCATGCTCCGAAATCAACTTTTTTCATCTCAGGGATTCATTTTGGGATGGTAACTAAAGTTTAAAGCAGAAATAGGGGCACTTTTAAAATTTTCATTTTTGACCAAAATCGATGGGTCCGGGGCTTAGGGAATTTGTCATATGCCCCAAAACCGTTGAAGCTCCTGTTCAAAAATCATGCACCGAAATCAACTTTTTTCATCTCAGGGATTCATTTTGGGATGGTAACTAAAGTTTAAAGCAGAAATAGGGGCACTTTTAAAATTTTCATTTTAGACCAAAATTGATGGGTCCGGGGCTTAGGGAATTTCTCATATGCCCCAAAACCGTTGAAGCTCCTGTTCAAAAATCATGCTCCGAAATCAACTTTTTTCATCTCAGGGATTCATTTTGGGATGGTAACTAAAGTTTAAAGCAGAAATAGGGGCACTTTTAAAATTTTCATTTTTGACCAAAATCGATGGGTCCGGGGCTTAGGGAATTTGTCATATGCCCCAAAACCGTTGAAGCTCCTGTTCAAAAATCATGCACCGAAATCAACTTTTTTCATCTCAGGGATTCATTTTGGGATGGTAACTAAAGTTTAAAGCAGAAATAGGGGCACTTTTAAAATTTTCATTTTAGACCAAAATTGATGGGTCCGGGGCTTAGGGAATTTCTCATATGCCCCAAAACCGTTGAAGCTCCTGTTCAAAAATCATGCTCCGAAATCAACTTTTTTCATCTCAGGGATTCATTTAGGGATGGTAACTAAAGTTTAAAGCAGAAATAGGGGCACTTTTAAAATTTTCATTTTTGACCAAAATCGATGGGTCCGGGGCTTAGGGAATTTCTCATATGCCCCAAAACCGTTGAAGCTCCTGTTCAAAAATCATGCTCCGAAATCAACTTTTTTCATCTCAGGGATTCATTTTGGGATGGTAACTAAAGTTTAAAGCAGAAATAGGGGCACTTTTAAAATTTTCATTTTAGACCAAAATTGATGGGTCCGGGGCTTAGGGAATTTCTCATATGCCCCAAAACCATTGAAGCTCCTGTTCAAAAATCATGCTCCGAAATCAACTTTTTTCATCTCAGGGATTCATTTTGGGATGGTAACTAAAGTTTAAAGCAGAAATAGGGGCACTTTTAAAATTTTCATTTTTGACCAAAATCGATGGGTCCGGGGCTTAGGGAATTTCTCATATGTCCCAAAACCGTTGAAGCTCCTGTTCAAAAATCATGCTCCGAAATCAACTTTTTTCATCTCAGGGATTCATTTTGGGATGGTAACTAAAGTTTAAAGCAGAAATAGGGGCACTTTTAAAATTTTCATTTTTGACCAAAATCGATGGGTCCTGGGCTTAGGGAATTTCTCATATGCCACAAAACCGTTGAAGCTCCTGTTCAAAAATCATGCTCCGAAATCAACTTTTTTCATCTCAGGGATTCATTTTGGGATGGTAACTAAAGTTTAAAGCAGAAATAGGGGCACTTTTAAAATTTTCATTTTTGACCAAAATCGATGGGTCCGGGGCTTAGGGAATTTCTCATATGCCACAAAACCGTTGAAGCTCCTGTTCAAAAATCATGCTCCAAAATCAACTTTTTTCATCTCAGGGATTCATTTTGGGATGGTAACTAAAGTTTAAAGCAGAAATAGGGGCACTTTTAAAATTTTCATTTTTGACCAAAATCGATGGGTCCGGGGCTTAGGGAATTTCTCATATGCCACAAAACCGTTGAAGCTCCTGTTCAAAAATCATGCTCCAAAATCAACTTTTTTCATCTCAGGGATTCATTTTGGGATGGTAACTAAAGTTTAAAGCAGAAATAGGGGCACTTTTAAAATTTTCATTTTTGACCAAAATCGATGGGTCCGGGGCTTAAGGAATTTCTCATATGCCACAAAACCGTTGAAGCTCCTGTTCAAAAATCATGCTCCGAAATCAACTTTTTTCATCTCAGGGATTCATTTTGGGATGGTAACTAAAGTTTAAAGCAGAAATAGGGGCACTTTTAAAATTTTCATTTTTGACCAAAATCGATGGGTCCGCGGCTTAGGGAATTTCTCATATGCCACAAAACCGTTGAAGCTCCTGTTCAAAAATCATGCTCCGAAATCAACTTTTTTCATCTCAGGGATTCATTTTGGGATGGTAACTAAAGTTTAAAGCAGAAATAGGGGCACTTTTAAAATTTTCATTTTTGACCAAAATCGATGGGTCCGCGGCTTAGGGAATTTCTCATATGCCACAAAACCGTTGAAGCTCCTGTTCAAAAATCATGCTCCGAAATCAACTTTTTTCATCTCAGGGATTCATTTTGGGATGGTAACTAAAGTTTAAAGCAGAAATAGGGGCACTTTTAAAATTTTCATTTTTGACCAAAATCGATGGGTCCGGGGCTTAGGGAATTTCTCATATGCCCCAAATCCGTTGAAGCTCCTGTTCAAAAATCATGCTCCGAAATCAACTTTTTTCATCTCAGGGATTCATTTTGGGATGGTAACTAAAGTTTAAAGCAGAAATAGGGGCACTTTTAAAATTTTCATTTTTGACCAAAATCGATGGGTCCGGGGCTTAGGGAATTTCTCATATGCCCCAAATCCGTTGAAGCTCCTGTTCAAAAATCATGCTCCGAAATCAACTTTTTTCATCTCAGGGATTCATTTTGGGATGGTAACTAAAGTTTAAAGCAGAAATAGGGGCACTTTTAAAATTTTCATTTTTGACCAAAATCGATGGGTCCGGGGCTTAAGGAATTTCTCATATGCCACAAAACCGTTGAAGCTCCTGTTCAAAAATCATGCTCCGAAATCAACTTTTTTCATCTCAGGGATTCATTTTGGGATGGTAACTAAAGTTTAAAGCAGAAATAGGGGCACTTTTAAAATTTTCATTTTTGACCAAAATCGATGGGTCCGGGGCTTAGGGAATTTCTCATATGCCCCAAAACCGTTGAAGCTCCTGTTCAAAAATCATGCTCCGAAATCAACTTTTTTCATCTCAGGGATTCATTTTGGGATGGTAACTAAAGTTTAAAGCAGAAATAGGGGCACTTTTAAAATTTTCATTTTTGACCAAAATCGATGGGTCCGGGGCTTAGGGAATTTCTCATATGCCCCAAAACCGTTGAAGCTCCTGTTCAAAAATCATGCTCCGAAATCAACTTTTTTCATCTCAGGGATTCATTTTGGGATGGTAACTAAAGTTTAAAGCAGAAATAGGGGCACTTTTAAAATTTTCATTTTTGACCAAAATCGATGGGTCCTGGGCTTAGGAAATTTCTCATATGCCACAAAACCGTTGAAGCTCCTGTTCAAAAATCATGCTCCGAAATCAACTTTTTTCATCTCAGGGATTCATTTTGGGATGGTAACTAAAGTTTAAAGCAGAAATAGGGGCACTTTTAAAATTTTCATTTTTGACCAAAATCGATGGGTCCTGGGCTTAGGAAATTTCTCATATGCCACAAAACCGTTGAAGCTCCTGTTCAAAAATCATGCTCCGAAATCAACTTTTTTCATCTCAGGGATTCATTTTGGGATGGTAACTAAAGTTTAAAGCAGAAATAGGGGCACTTTTAAAATTTTCATTTTTGACCAAAATCGATGGGTCCTGGGCTTAGGGAATTTCTCATATGCCACAAAACCGTTGAAGCTCCTGTTCAAAAATCATGCTCCGAAATCAACTTTTTTCATCTCAGGGATTCATTTTGGGATGGTAACTAAAGTTTAAAGCAGAAATAGGGGCACTTTTAAAATTTTCATTTTTGACCAAAATCGATGGGTCCGGGGCTTAGGGAATTTCTCATATGCCACAAAACCGTTGAAGCTCCTGTTCAAAAATCATGCTCCGAAATCAACTTTTTTCATCTCAGGGATTCATTTTGGGATGGTAACTAAAGTTTAAAGCAGAAATAGGGGCACTTTTAAAATTTTCATTTTTGACCAAAATCGATGGGTCCGGGGCTTAGGGAATTTCTCATATGCCCCAAAACCGTTGAAGCTCCTGTTCAAAAATCATGCTCCGAAATCAACTTTTTTCATCTCAGGGATTTATTTTGGGATGGTAACCAAAGTTTAAAGCAGAAATAGGGGCACTTTTAAAATTTTCATTTTTGACCAAAATTGATGGGTCCGGGGCTTAGGGAATTTCTCATATGCCCCAAAACCGTTGAAGCTCCTGTTCAAAAATCATGCTCCGAAATCAACTTTTTTCATCTCAGGGATTCATTTTGGGATGGTAACTAAAGTTTAAAGCAGAAATAGGGGCACTTTTAAAATTTTCATTTTTGACCAAAATCGATGGGTCCGGGGCTTAGGGAATTTCTCATATGCCCCAAAACCGTTGAAGCTCCTGTTCAAAAATCATGCTCCGAAATCAACTTTTTTCATCTCAGGGATTCATTTTGGGATGGTAACTAAAGTTTAAAGCAGAAATAGGGGCACTTTTAAAATTTTCATTTTTGACCAAAATCGATGGGTCCGGGGCTTAGGGAATTTCTCATATGCCCCAAAACCGTTAAAGCTCCTGTTCAAAAATCATGCTCCGAAATCAACTTTTTTCATCTCAGGGATTCATTTTGGGATGGTAACTAAAGATTAAAGCAGAAATAGGGGCACTTTTAAAATTTTCATTTTTGACCAAAATCGATGGGTCCGGGGCTTAGGGAATTTCTCATATGCCCCAAAACCGTTGAAGCTCCTGTTCAAAAATCATGCTCCGAAATCAACTTTTTTCATCTCAGGGATTCATTTAGGGATGGTAACTAAAGTTTAAAGCAGAAATAGGGGCACTTTTAAAATTTTCATTTTTGACCAAAATCGATGGGTCCGGGGCTTAGGGAATTTCTCATATGCCCCAAAACCGTTGAAGCTCCTGTTCAAAAATCATGCTCCGAAATCAACTTTTTTCATCTCAGGGATTAATTTTGGGATGGTAACTAAAGTTTAAAGCAGAAATAGGGGCACTTTTAAAATTTTCATTTTTGACCAAAATCGATGGGTCCGGGGCTTAGGGAATTTCTCATATGCCCCAAATCCGTTGAAGCTCCTGTTCAAAAATCATGCTCCGAAATCAACTTTTTTCATCTCAGGGATTCATTTTGGGATGGTAACTAAAGTTTAAAGCAGAAATAGGGGCACTTTTAAAATTTTCATTTTTGACCAAAATCGATGGGTCCGGGGCTTAGGGAATTTCTCATATGCCCCAAAACCGTTGAAGCTCCTGTTCAAAAATCATGCTCCGAAATCAACTTTTTTCATCTCAGGGATTCATTTTGGGATGGTAACTAAAGTTTAAAGCAGAAATAGGGGCACTTTTAAAATTTTCATTTTTGACCAAAATCGATGGGTCCTGGGCTTAGGGAATTTGTCATATGCCCCAAAACCGTTGAAGCTCCTGTTCAAAAATCATGCTCCGAAATCAACTTTTTTCATCTCAGGGATTCATTTTGGGATGGTAACTAAAGTTTAAAGCAGAAATAGGGGCACTTTTAAAATTTTCATTTTTGACCAAAATCGATGGGTCCGGGGCTTAGGGAATTTCTCATATGCCACAAAACCGTTGAAGCTCCTGTTCAAAAATCATGCACCGAAATCAACTTTTTTCATCTCAGGGATTCATTTTGGGATGGTAACTAAAGTTTAAAGCAGAAATAGGGGCACTTTTAAAATTTTCATTTTAGACCAAAATTTATGGGTCCGGGGCTTAGGGAATTTCTCATATGCCCCAAATCCGTTGAAGCTCCTGTTCAAAAATCATGCTCCGAAATCAACTTTTTTCATCTCAGGGATTCATTTTGGGATGGTAACTAAAGTTTAAAGCAGAAATAGGGGCACTTTTAAAATTTTCATTTTAGACCAAAATTTATGGGTCCGGGGCTTAGGGAATTTCTCATATGCCCCAAAACCGTTGAAGCTCCTGTTCAAAAATCATGCTCCGAAATCAACTTTTTTCATCTCAGGGATTCATTTTGGGATGGTAACTAAAGTTTAAAGCAGAAATAGGGGCACTTTTAAAATTTTCATTTTTGACCAAAATCGATGGGTCCGGGGCTTAGGGAATTTATCATATGCCCCAAAACCGTTGAAGCTCCTGTTCAAAAATCATGCTCCGAAATCAACTTTTTTCATCTCAGGGATTCATTTTGGGATGGTAACTAAAGTTTAAAGCAGAAATAGGGGCACTTTGAAAATTTTCATTTTTGACCAAAATCGATGGGTCCGGGGCTTAGGGAATTTCTCATATGTCCCAAAACCGTTGAAGCTCCTGTTCAAAAATCATGCTCCGAAATCAACTTTTTTCATCTCAGGGATTCATTTTGGGATGGTAACTAAAGTTTAAAGCAGAAATAGGGGCACTTTGAAAATTTTCATTTTTGACCAAAATCGATGGGTCCGGGGCTTAGGGAATTTCTCATATGCCCCAAAACCGTTGAAGCTCCTGTTCAAAAATCATGCTCCGAAATCAACTTTTTTCATCTCAGGGATTCATTTTGGGATGGTAACTAAAGTTTAAAGCAGAAATAGGGGCACTTTGAAAATTTTCATTTTTGACCAAAATCGATATGTCCGGGGCTTAGGGAATTTCTCATATGCCCCAAAACCGTTGAAGCTCCTGTTCAAAAATCATGCTCCGAAATCAACTTTTTTCATCTCAGGGATTCATTTTGGGATGGTAACTAAAGTTTAAAGCAGAAATAGGGGCACTTTTAAAATTTTCATTTTTGACCAGAATCGATGGGTCCGGGGCTTAGGGAATTTCTCATATGCCACAAAACCGTTGAAGCTCCTGTTCAAAAATCATGCTCTGAAATCAACTTTTTTCATCTCAGGGATTCATTTTGGGATGGTAACTAAAGTTTAAAGCAGAAATAGGGGCACTTTTAAAATTTTCATTTTTGACCAAAATCGATGGGTCCGGGGCGTAGGGAATTTCTCATATGCCCCAAAACCGTTGAAGCTCCTGTTCAAAAATCATGCTCCGAAATCAACTTTTTTCATCTCAGGGATTTATTTTGGGATGGTAACTAAAGTTTAAAGCAGAAATATGGGCACTTTTAAAATTTTCATTTTTGACCAGAATCGATGGGTCCGGGGCTTAGGGAATTTCTCATATGCCACAAAACCGTTGAAGCTCCTGTTCAAAAATCATGCTCCGAAATCAACTTTTTTCATCTCAGGGATTTATTTTGGGATGGTAACTAAAGTTTAAAGCAGAAATAGGGGCACTTTTAAAATTTTCATTTTTGACCAGAATCGATGGGTCCGGGGCTTAGGGAATTTCTCATATGCCACAAAACCGTTGAAGCTCCTGTTCAAAAATCATGCTCTGAAATCAACTTTTTTCATCTCAGGGATTCATTTTGGGATGGTAACTAAAGTTTAAAGCAGAAATAGGGGCACTTTTAAAATTTTCATTTTTGACCAGAATCGATGGGTCCGGGGCTTAGGGAATTTCTCATATGCCACAAAACCGTTGAAGCTCCTGTTCAAAAATCATGCTCTGAAATCAACTTTTTTCATCTCAGGGATTCATTTTGGGATGGTAACTAAAGTTTAAAGCAGAAATAGGGGCACTTTTAAAATTTTCATTTTTGACCAAAATCGATGGGTCCGGGGCGTAGGGAATTTCTCATATGCCCCAAAACCGTTGAAGCTCCTGTTCAAAAATCATGCTCCGAAATCAACTTTTTTCATCTCAGGGATTCATTTTGGGATGGTAACTAAAGTTTAAAGCAGAAATAGGGGCACTTTTAAAATTTTCATTTTAGACCAAAATCGATGGGTCCGGGGCTTAGGGAATTTCTCATATGCCCCAAAACCATTGAAGCTCCTGTTCAAAAATCATGCTCCGAAATCAACTTTTTTCATCTCAGGGATTCATTTTGGGATGGTAACTAAAGTTTAAAGCAGAAATAGGGGCACTTTTAAAATTTTCATTTTTGACCAAAATCGATGGGTCCGGGGCTTAGGGAATTTCTCATATGTCCCAAAACCGTTGAAGCTCCTGTTCAAAAATCATGCTCCGAAATCAACTTTTTTCATCTCAGGGATTCATTTTGGGATGGTAACTAAAGTTTAAAGCAGAAATATAGGCACTTTTAAAATTTTCATTTTTGACCAAAATCGATGGGTCCTGGGCTTAGGGAATTTCTCATATGCCACAAAACCGTTGAAGCTCCTGTTCAAAAATCATGCTCCGAAATCAACTTTTTTCATCTCAGGGATTCATTTTGGGATGGTAACTAAAGTTTAAAGCAGAAATAGGGGCACTTTTAAAATTTTCATTTTTGACCAAAATCGATGGGTCCGGGGCTTAGGGAATTTCTCATATGCCCCAAATCCGTTGAAGCTCCTGTTCAAAAATCATGCACCGAAATCAACTTTTTTCATCTCAGGGATTCATTTTGGGATGGTAACTAAAGTTTAAAGCAGAAATAGGGGCACTTTTAAAATTTTCATTTTTGACCAAAATCGATGGGTCCGGGGCTTAAGGAATTTCTCATATGCCACAAAACCGTTGAAGCTCCTGTTCAAAAATCATGCTCCGAAATCAACTTTTTTCATCTCAGGGATTCATTTTGGGATGGTAACTAAAGTTTAAAGCAGAAATAGGGGCACTTTTAAAATTTTCATTTTTGACCAAAATCGATGGGTCCGCGGCTTAGGGAATTTCTCATATGCCACAAAACCGTTGAAGCTCCTGTTCAAAAATCATGCTCCGAAATCAACTTTTTTCATCTCAGGGATTCATTTTGGGATGGTAACTAAAGTTTAAAGCAGAAATAGGGGCACTTTTAAAATTTTCATTTTTGACCAAAATCGATGGGTCCGGGGCTTAGGGAATTTCTCATATGCCACAAAACCGTTGAAGCTCCTGTTCAAAAATCATGCTCCAAAATCAACTTTTTTCATCTCAGGGATTCATTTTGGGATGGTAACTAAAGTTTAAAGCAGAAATAGGGGCACTTTTAAAATTTTCATTTTTGACCAAAATCGATGGGTCCGGGGCTTAGGGAATTTCTCATATGCCCCAAATCCGTTGAAGCTCCTGTTCAAAAATCATGCTCCGAAATCAACTTTTTTCATCTCAGGGATTCATTTTGGGATGGTAACTAAAGTTTAAAGCAGAAATAGGGGCACTTTTAAAATTTTCATTTTTGACCAAAATCGATGGGTCCGGGGCTTAGGGAATTTCTCATATGCCCCAAAACCGTTGAAGCTCCTGTTCAAAAATCATGCTCCGAAATCAACTTTTTTCATCTCAGGGATTCATTTTGGGATGGTAACTAAAGTTTAAAGCAGAAATAGGGGCACTTTTAAAATTTTCATTTTTGACCAAAATCGATGGGTCCGGGGCTTAGGGAATTTCTCATATGCCCCAAATCCGTTGAAGCTCCTGTTCAAAAATCATGCTCCGAAATCAACTTTTTTCATCTCAGGGATTCATTTTGGGATGGTAACTAAAGTTTAAAGCAGAAATAGGGGCACTTTTAAAATTTTCATTTTTGACCAAAATCGATGGGTCCTGGGCTTAGGAAATTTCTCATATGCCACAAAACCGTTGAAGCTCCTGTTCAAAAATCATGCTCCGAAATCAACTTTTTTCATCTCAGGGATTCATTTTGGGATGGTAACTAAAGTTTAAAGCAGAAATAGGGGCACTTTTAAAATTTTCATTTTTGACCAAAATCGATGGGTCCTGGGCTTAGGGAATTTCTCATATGCCACAAAACCGTTGAAGCTCCTGTTCAAAAATCATGCTCCGAAATCAACTTTTTTCATCTCAGGGATTCATTTTGGGATGGTAACTAAAGTTTAAAGCAGAAATAGGGGCACTTTTAAAATTTTCATTTTTGACCAAAATCGATGGGTCCGGGGCTTAGGGAATTTCTCATATGCCACAAAACCGTTGAAGCTCCTGTTCAAAAATCATGCTCCGAAATCAACTTTTTTCATCTCAGGGATTTATTTTGGGATGGTAACCAAAGTTTAAAGCAGAAATAGGGGCACTTTTAAAATTTTCATTTTTGACCAAAATCGATGGGTCCGGGGCTTAGGGAATTTCTCATATGCCCCAAAACCGTTGAAGCTCCTGTTCAAAAATCATGCTCCGAAATCAACTTTTTTCATCTCAGGGATTCATTTTGGGATGGTAACTAAAGTTTAAAGCAGAAATAGGGGCACTTTTAAAATTTTCATTTTTGACCAAAATCGATGGGTCCGGGGCTTAGGGAATTTCTCATATGCCCCAAAACCGTTGAAGCTCCTGTTCAAAAATCATGCTCCGAAATCAACTTTTTTCATCTCAGGGATTCATTTTGGGATGGTAACTAAAGTTTAAAGCAGAAATAGGGGCACTTTTAAAATTTTCATTTTTGACCAAAATCGATGGGTCCGGGGCTTAGAGAATTTCTCATATGCCCCAAAACCGTTAAAGCTCCTGTTCAAAAATCATGCTCCGAAATCAACTTTTTTCATCTCAGGGATTCATTTTGGGATGGTAACTAAAGTTTAAAGCAGAAATAGGGGCACTTTTAAAATTTTCATTTTTGACCAAAATCGATGGGTCCGGGGCTTAGGGAATTTCTCATATGCCCCAAAACCGTTGAAGCTCCTGTTCAAAAATCATGCTCCGAAATCAACTTTTTTCATCTCAGGAATTCATTTTGGGATGGTAACTAAAGTTTAAAGCAGAAATAGGGGCACTTTTAAAATTTTCATTTTTGACCAAAATCGATGGGTCCGGGGCTTAGGGAATTTCTCATATGCCACAAAACCGTTGAAGCTCCTGTTCAAAAATCATGCTCCGAAATCAACTTTTTTCATCTCAGGGATTAATTTTGGGATGGTAACTAAAGTTTAAAGCAGAAATAGGGGCACTTTTAAAATTTTCATTTTTGACCAAAATCGATGGGTCCGGGGCTTAGGGAATTTCTCATATGCCCCAAATCCGTTGAAGCTCCTGTTCAAAAATCATGCTCCGAAATCAACTTTTTTCATCTCAGGGATTCATTTTGGGATGGTAACTAAAGTTTAAAGCAGAAATAGGGGCACTTTTAAAATTTCCATTTTTGACCAAAATCGATGGGTCCTGGGCTTAGGGAATTTCTCATATGCCCCAAAACCGTTGAAGCTCCTGTTCAAAAATCATGCTCCGAAATCAACTTTTTTCATCTCAGGGATTCATTTTGGGATGGTAACTAAAGTTTAAAGCAGAAATAGGGGCACTTTTAAAATTTTCATTTTTGACCAAAATCGATGGGTCCGGGGCTTAGGGAATTTGTCATATGCCCCAAAACCGTTGAAGCTCCTGTTCAAAAATCATGCACCGAAATCAACTTTTTTCATCTCAGGGATTCATTTTGGGATGGTAACTAAAGTTTAAAGCAGAAATAGGGGCACTTTTAAAATTTTCATTTTTGACCAAAATCGATGGGTCCGGGGCTTAGGGAATTTGTCATATGCCCCAAAACCGTTGAAGCTCCTGTTCAAAAATCATGCACCGAAATCAACTTTTTTCATCTCAGGGATTCATTTTGGGATGGTAACTAAAGTTTAAAGCAGAAATAGGGGCACTTTTAAAATTTTCATTTTAGACCAAAATTTATGGGTCCGGGGCTTAGGGAATTTCTCATATGCCCCAAAACCGTTGAAGCTCCTGTTCAAAAATCATGCTCCGAAATCAACTTTTTTCATCTCAGGGATTCATTTTGGGATGGTAACTAAAGTTTAAAGCAGAAATAGGGGCACTTTTAAAATTTTCATTTTTGACCAAAATCGATGGGTCCGGGGCTTAGGGAATTTATCATATGCCCCAAAACCGTTGAAGCTCCTGTTCAAAAATCATGCTCCGAAATCAACTTTTTTCATCTCAGGGATTCATTTTGGGATGGTAACTAAAGTTTAAAGCAGAAATAGGGGCACTTTTAAAATGTTCATTTTTGACCAAAATCGATGGGTCCGGGGCTTAGGGAATTTCTCATGCCCCAAAACCGTTGAAGCTCCTGTTCAAAAATCATGCTCCGAAATCAACTTTTTTCATCTCAGGGATTCATTTTGGGATGGTAACTAAAGTTTAAAGCAGAAATAGGGGCACTTTGAAAATTTTCATTTTTGACCAAAATCGATGGGTCCGGGGCTTAGGGAATTTCTCATATGTCCCAAAACCGTTGAAGCTCCTGTTCAAAAATCATGCTCCGAAATCAACTTTTTTCATCTCAGGGATTCATTTTGGGATGGTAACTAAAGTTTAAAGCAGAAATAGGGGCACTTTGAAAATTTTCATTTTTGACCAAAATCGATGGGTCCGGGGCTTAGGGAATTTCTCATATGCCCCAAAACCGTTGAAGCTCCTGTTCAAAAATCATGCTCCGAAATCAACTTTTTTCATCTCAGGGATTCATTTTGGGATGGTAACTAAAGTTTAAAGCATAAATAGGGGCACTTTTAAAATTTTCATTTTTGACCAAAATCGATGGGTCCGGGGCTTAGGGAATTTCTCATATGCCCCAAAACCGTTGAAGCTCCTGTTCAAAAATCATGCTCCGAAATCAACTTTTTTCATCTCAGGGATTCATTTTGGGATGGTAACTAAAGTTTAAAGCAGAAATAGGGGCACTTTTAAAATTTTCATTTTTGACCAAAATCGATGGGTCCAGGGCTTAGGGAATTTCTCATATGCCCCAAAACTGTTGAAGCTCCTGTTCAAAAATCATGCTCCGAAATCAACTTTTTTCATCTCAGGGATTCATTTTGGGATGGTAACTAAAGTTTAAAGCATAAATAGGGGCACTTTTAAAATTTTCATTTTTGACCAAAATCGATGGGTCCGGGGCTTAGGGAATTTCTCATATGCCCCAAAACCGTTGAAGCTCCTGTTCAAAAATCATGCTCCGAAATCAACTTTTTTCATCTCAGGGATTCATTTTGGGATGGTAACTAAAGTTTAAAGCAGAAATAGGGGCACTTTTAAAATTTTCATTTTTGACCAAAATCGATGGGTCCGGGGCTTAAGGAATTTCTCATATGCCACAAAACCGTTGAAGCTCCTGTTCAAAAATCATGCTCCGAAATCAACTTTTTTCATCTCAGGGATTCAT